>NW_026920298.1:0-92500 GCF_032062105.1 Saccostrea cuccullata
TTTATATCTAAGTATAATACGAAACCGCTAAAAAGTGTACATGTATATAGAAATACAAACTTTCCTTATATAAATCAAAAGCTGGTAAATAAAATAATCACATAGATATTGATACCATTCTTCATAATTTTATTTTTAAGTTCAGTATTTAAAACAACAGAGTCAAACTCAAATTAACATAGTTAAAGAGCATAATTTATTTAGAAAACAAAGCAAATATACATTAACCATCAAAACCCCCTATATTTCTCACAGTAAGAAAGTAAAACAATTATCATTTATTATTTCATGTCTTTCAAATTTTACATTACCTCCCTCCCCCCCCCTCTCTCTCTCTCTTACTAATTGTGATACATGTGTCATATTACATATTCATCTTTTTCAAGATAATTTTTTCTACTTGGGCAAGTTAATATTGTATGATTTTCTTTACTGGGAAAAAGATTTTTGTCCTTCAAATTTGAGAAATAATTTCCGTTTGTCTTCTTCATTTTTTAACAATGTCCATACCAAGCTCTTCACAAAGTGCTTTCACTGCATCTTTTATTATTTGGTGATTTTGAGCAAGGGCAGCCGTGGCTGTCGGGACAGGCAATGGCATACTGCTTTGACTCTTCTGTATCTTCTTTTTTAATGCCATTTTTATTGGGGTAGTTGGTGACCTAAACGCAATAGGTTCCTCTTGAATAGTTGCAGAAACGATGGTTCCAAAACTTTCCATAATATATTGGTCTGGTTTAAACGCAGGAGGTGTAATTTTGAACGAACTTGGAAGATTTTCGTAGGTATCGAGTGAGAACGCCGGTACCTTTCTGAAAAGAACAACTGATAAATCTTTAGCATCCAGCTCATCTTGACATTTTTTACGCAAGATTTCAAGTTTTTTAATTTCTTTGACAAAATCGCCAATTCTTGAAGTAATCATCTTTTTAGTTTCTTTAGTAGTTGCCTTCATTTCTTCGGCCTTATTTAGAATGGTTGTTCGCATCTTTTCAATAAAATCTTTAACGTCCTTCATCACGCTCTCTGAAGCTTGCTCCAGTTTTCCTAGTTCTTCAACCAGCTGCTGTTTTGCGTCCTCTCTTTGTTGGATATGGCTCTGAATGAGATCTAAATCACTTTCAATCATAGCTCTTTTGTTTCCAAAAAAATCGGTTATATCTCCAATTCTGTGTCCAGTATGGCTAGAGATCAGACACTGCGAACATATTGCTTGATTGCAATCCTGACAACATAAATCCACTGTTTTAGATGTATGTTTAGGACAAGCAACTTTCTCAATTTCCTTCATGGTAACGGAAGCAGCTTTCCGTTTCACACCTTTTTTCGTTGAAGTATTAGGTGTATTTGTCGATGTCGTATAACCAGGTGTTGGGGCATTTGAAGTTAATGGCGCATAACCAGGTGCTGGGGCATTTAAAGTTGATGGCGCATAAAAAGGTTTTGGAGCATTTGAAGTTGATGGCACATAAACAGGTTTTGGAGCATTCGAAGTTGATGGCACATAAAACGGTTTTGGAGCAATTGAGGTTAATGGTACATAACTAGGTTTTGGAGCATTTGAAGTTAATGGTACATAACCAGGTTTTGGAGCATTTGAAGTTAATAGCACATACCCAGGTTTTGGAGCATTTGAAGTTAATAGCCCATAAACAGGTTTTGGAGCATTTGAAGTTAATGGCACATAAACATGTTTTGGAGCATTTGAAGTTGATGGTGCATGAACAGATGTTGGGGCACTTGTTGAAGTCGATGCAACATCAGGCGGTATTATACATGTGGTGACGGGGATATTATCACGGAGATCTAGTTGTATGGAAGGTTCCATCTTATTGAATAAAAGGTAGAAATAAAATGATACAAACATATATGTATATTTGTCAGTCGATTCTGTTTTCAATACTATCTTTTACACTAAAGGAAAGAAAATGACACTCATTTTTTTTTAAAAATACTGAAATCAAACATTATTAAATGATGCACTCAAAGGCATTTTGAGGTTCTGCATAATTTTATTTGACAGTATTTCCTTTTATTTAACATTTTTGCGTTTAAAAATAAAGCAATTTGGTAAACATATACAAGTATATCTCTTAACTTATAATACTGATTTATTTACGTTTTGAAATGTTTTTAGCCTAGAAATAATAATAGTAAGTTTTATTCACTAAAATCAATACTTTAATTAACATACCTTGATTGAAGAAGTATCAATTTCATCTGAAAAAGTTAAAGACACCACGTTATGATTTTTGAAGGCATTCCCTTTGCTGTGAAGTCCTGAACAATTTTCACATAGGTTCCCACATTGTTTGCAGTGCGAGTAGAGAATACTTAAATCAGCACATACCCCACATTTAAGTCGAGGAGAGTATATAGAAGACATCACTTCCCTAATAATATCAAAAAAGAGAAAGACAACTGTGAATTCAATTTTAATAAGGAATCGTGATTTAAGTTAACAATAATGACTACTAGTTTTATGCAAGTTAATGTTTCTGATAAATAAATATTTTTTTCGGCAAATGAAAAACAAATCTCTATCTTTGGCTGCCCTTTATATGGGACAACAGGTTCAATTAGCATGCTCACAAAACTGACTTACCCATTCCATTTTACTATATGTTTCATTGTTAAATCTCAGGTTTTAATATATGTACATATACGGGCTATATTAATATAATGTTTTTTCTCCTAATGACCTCTACTAAAAATCATGACCTTGTGCCAAGGTTTCTACATCATATGATAAAAAGTCTTTTTTTTTCGTAAGCTTCTAATTTTTTTCTGTAGAGAAAATGCTAGGACAGGAAAACTATTTTACAAGTTTTCTTGAACCTGACTAGAAAAAAAGCTGAGCAGTTAATCAGTTCAATATTTTTAAAGTGCAAATGTGATCTTGAAAAGAAGATATTTAAAGATTCTTCTTATGTAAAACCTTAAGACCCGGAGGGCATGATTTGAACAAAATTATTACACTACCTGATATAGCTTTCATATAAATATGACTAATCTTGGCTTTTATGTTCTCTACAAGTAGATTTCAGAAGATTTTCCCAGTGTATTCCTATGTAAACCTTTTAATTATATATTGTGATCCCGCCCCTCTACATGGATCTTGATTTAAACAAACTTGAATTTACACTACCTAAGGATGCTTCCATATAAATATCAATTTTCAAAGTTTCGCTATTCTTGAGATTAAGACCTTCCTCCGGGTGACATTATTTGAACAAACTTGAATCTACACTTCCTGAGAGGCTTCGAATATAAATATGACTGATCCAGGCTTTGCTGTTTTTGAGATTAAAATTTTGAGATTAAGATTTTTTTCCTTTGTAAAACTTAGATCTCTCAATAAGGCCCCACCCTTCCCCAGGGGTCATAATTTAAATAAACTTGAGTCTACACTACCTAAAAATAATTCCATATAACATGTATAAATATGACTTATCTTGGTTTTACTGTTTTTGAAAGGAAGATTTTTAAAGATTTTCCCTATGTATTCATATGTAAAACTTGGATCCCCATTGTGGCCCCACCCTAGCCAAAGGGGGGGGCGTGATTTGAACTTATCTTTATGCACAATATCTGACAATGCGTCAACATAAGGTTTATGTTTTCAAGTATAGTTGTTCCTGAGAAGAAAATTTTAAATGATACTACTTGCAATAATTTTTTCAATAAGGCTAATTATCTCCCCTGTAAGAAGGCGTGGGCGCGTGGCCCTTTATTTGAACAAACTGAAATTCCTTTTGCCAAAGGATACTCTTTTGGAAGTTTTTTTAAAGTCGGCCCAGTGGTTCTAAAGAAGAAATTGTGAAATGTTAACAACGACCACAGATAATTAAGAAATTTCAGTTGAGCATTCGGCTCAGGTGAACTAAAAAAGAAGTACGTCGGACAAACCACGAAGAAAGAAGCTAAGGGTTCTATTTATTAAAGCAAACAATTTTAAATCTGTAGGTCGCTGATGGGAAATTTATTTGGGAAAGATTTTAGAAGCATTCAAACGGAAAATTTATGCGCTCAGTGTTGAAGATATGACTGCTCTTTGTACTCTGTGACTTTATATTACCTAACGTGTTTCTGTGTTTCATTCATTTTTATGTGCTTTGGTATCAAGTTCATTTCATTCTTTTTTATCGGGCCATATGTAAACATCCTGTTAAAATGCGCCCATATATCGGACAAATGCAAAAGTAGACTACACCTTTCACTGTTTCACTTTGTAAATAATTTCATGTACGTGTTTAACACAATATATATGTAATAAAAGTGCTAATTATGGGATTTTTCCACGGTAATAGAAAAAAGGTTTCTAACATTTAAGATAGAAAAAATGAATTATTCCAAAAACCCAAACTTACATCTGGTTTGGCAATTGTCGTGAACTTATTTGAACAATTAGATCTGTAACTTAATGCAAAGATCCAAGAAACTTGATGCAAAGACTGGGCAACAGTAAATATGATTATAAATACCCTCTCTATGCAAGGTTTTTTAAATAAAAATCCGAGAAGTAACGTTTTTCCATGTTATTACATGTAACAATGAATTTATTAACGTATAACATAACACACACTTTATTCACGTGTAAATAAATTGAAAACAAAAGTCTAGAGTTTTGACGCCATATTGAAAAAGGCGGGTTCAAATATACACGTGCAAACAAAGCAACATATATTAAAAGATGTGTATATGGTTACGATTATTGTATGACAAACAAATAACAAAGAATACCTTTTGGACTATCCTTATCCACGTGCGTTTGTATAAAATATTGGAAAGAGGTACAGGGTATATAGGTCCCTGCTTCTACACTCCCACCTACTTAAATATATAATATCTTTCTATATTTAGAAGGTCGCGTCATCAAGCTAACATTCTATATTTAGATGTCGTATCATCAAGCTAACACTAACCAGTTTGATGTAAGGATCATGTTGATGTGAGGTTCACGTGACCTGGTGTACACATTGTATATTATATTTTTTTGCAGTCTCGGAAGTACAACGCAATTTATGGCACGGTGTAATTCAGGGACCGGTGCCTTGTTTTTAAAATGAGAGAAAAAAGATGTTCGAAATATTGTATTGACTTATTGTTATGAAAATAATAATTCTTCATATTTTTAGCTCACCTGAGCCGAAGGCTCACGGGAACTTTTCTGATCAAAATTTATCCGTTGTCTGTCGTCGTTGTCGTTGTTGTCGTCGTAAACCTTTCACATTTTCATCTTCTTCTCAAGAACCACTGGGCCAAACTCAACTAAATTTGGTAAAAAGTATCCTTGGGTAAAGTGGATTCAAGTTTGTTCAAATGGAGGGCCACGCCCTTTTCCAAGGGTAGATAATCATGAATTTCATAAAAATTAATGGCATTTTTTAAATATCTTCTTCTCCAGAACAGCTGGGCCAGGAAATATGAAACTCATGTGGAAGCATCCTCAGAAAGTGTACATTCAGGTTTATTCAAATCATTACCCCCGGGGCAAGGGTGGGGCCAAAATGGCCGACCCAAGTTTTACATAGTAATATATAGGAAAATCTTTAAAAATCTTCTTCTCCAAAACCACCAGTCCAGGAAAGATGAAACTCATGTGGCATTTCTTCTCCAAAACCACCTGTCCAGGAAAGATGAAACTCATGTGGCATTATCATCAGGCAGTGTAGATTTAAATTTGTTCAAATCATGACCCCCGGGGCAAGGGTGGGGCCAAAATGGCCGACCAAAGTTTTACATATGAATATATAGCACAAATCTTTTAAAAATCTTCTCCAAAACCACCAGTCCAGGGAAGATGAAACTCATGTGGCATTACCCTCAGGTAGTGTAGATTCAAATTTGTTCAATCATGACCCCCGGGGCAAGGGTGGGGCCAAAAATGGCCCATCCAAATTTAACATAGGAATATATAGGAAAAATGTTTAAAAATCTTCTTCTCCAGAACTACGAAACCAGGAAAGATGAAACTCATGTGGAATCATCCTCAGGTAGTGTAGATTCAAGTTTATTCAAATCATGATCCCCGGTTCAAAGGTGGGGCCAAAATGGCCGACCCAATTTTTTCATAGGAATTTAAAAGAAAAATCTTTAAAAATCTTCTTCTCCAGAACCACGAAACCAGGAAACATGAAACTCATGTGTAATCATCCTCAGGTAGTGTAGATTCAAGTTTGTTCAAATCATGACCCCTGTTATAAGGGTCGGGCCAAAATGGCCGACCCTAGTTTAACATAGTAGTATAAAAGAAAAATCTTTAAAAATCTTTTTCTACAGAACAACAGGGCTAAGAAAGATGAAACTGATGTGGAATAATCCTCAGGTAGTGTAGATTCAAATATGTTCAAATCATGACCCCCGGGGCAAGGGTGAGGCCAAAATGGCCGACCCTAGTTTTACATAGGAATATAAAGGAAATATCTTTTAAAATCCTTCTCAAGAACCACTGGGCCAGGAAAGATGAATCTCATGTGGAATCATCCTCAGGTCGTGCAGATTCAAGTTTGTTCAAATCATGACCCCCGGGGCAAGGGTGGGGCCAAAATGGCCGACCCAGGTTTTACATAGGAATATATAGGGAAAATCTTTAAAAATCTTCTTCTCCAAAACCACCAGTCCAGGAAAGATGAAACTCATCTGGCATTATCATCAGGTAGTGTAGATTTAAGTTTGTCAAAATCAAGTTTATTCAAATCATGACCCCCGAAGCAAGGGTGGGGCCAAAATGGCCGACCCAAGTTTCACACAGTAATATATAGGAAAAATCTTTAAAAATCTTCTTCTCCAAAACCACCAGTCCAGGAAAGATGAAACTCATGTGGCACTTCTTTTCCAAAACCACCTGTCCAGGAAAGATGAAACTCATGTGGCATTATCATCAGGCAGTGTAGATTTAAATTTGTTCAAATCATGACCCCCGGGGTAAGGGTGGGGCCAAAAATGGCCCATCCAAATTTAACATAGGAATATATAGGAAAAATGTTTAAAAATCTTCTTCTCCAGAACTACGAAACCAGGAAAGATGAAACTCATGTGGAATCATCCTCAGGTAGTGTAGATTCAAGTTTGTTCAAATCATGATCCCCAGTTCAAAGGTGGGGCCAAAATGGCCGACCCAATTTTTTCATAGGAATTTAAAAGAAAAATCTTTAAAATTCTTCTTCTCCAGAACCACGAAACCAGGAAACATGAAACTCATGTGGAATCTTCCTCAGGTAGTGTAGATTCAAGTTTGTTAAAATGACCCCTGTTAAAGACCAAAATGGCCATTTACCCTAGTTTAACATAGTAGTATAAAAGAAAAATCTTTAAAAATCTTTTTCTACAGAACAACAGGGCTAAGAAAGATGAAACTGATGTGGAATAATCCTCAGGTAGTGTAGATTCAAATATGTTCAAATCATGACCCCCGGGGCAAGGGTGAGGCCAAAATGGCCGACCCTAGTTTTACATAGGAATATAAAGGAAATATCTTTTAAAATCCTTCTCAAGAACCACTGGGCCAGGAAAGATGAATATATATGTGGAATATCCTCAGGTCGTGCAGATTCAAGTTTGTTCAAATCATGACCCCCGGGGCTAGGATGGGGCCAAAATGGCCGACCTAAGTTTTACATAGGGATATATAGGGAAACCTTTTAAAATCTTCTTTTTAAGTACTTCAAAGCTCTGATTAGTGATATTTATATGGAATCATCCTAAGGTAGTGTTTATTCTAATTTGTTCAAATGATGAACACCTGGAGGGTGGGGAGTAAATTTAAGCCCTATGTGCTAAGGTGAGCGCTGTGGCCCCTGGGCCTCTTGTTTAATGAAATAATTGTTTGCTTTACAAATTTCTACGGCCATCTTACATGTATCGATGTACATTTTTAGCGGCTTTACACATTTTCAGGCATAATGAAAATTTCATTAATATTATAGAAAATGTATAGTGCGGAATATATTCGTACATGAAATAAAGTGCACTTTGACCTCCAGATCTTTTCCCTCCGTCACCATTTTGTCCATGGTTTGTTCCATCTTTTTTAGTTCTTCAACCAACCCTAACAAAAAATACTTTAGTTAACTTTAGTACCAAAGTAAAAGCTTTGGATCTTTGATTTACTTCAGTGAAAACTTTGGATCTTTGATCGACTATATAGTAAAAACTTTGGAACTTTAATTTACTATAATGAAAACGTTGATTGACCATAACAATGACTTCGGAACTTTGATGTAATTATGATTTCATTCCATTTTTTTTTTTATTTTGTCATATTTCAAGGTAAAGATTCATAAAAGATTCCGTGATTTTTTTAAAGGAACTTTACCATTGCTCTGAAAGAATAATGTACAATTAATGAATATTAATGTAAAGGTTGTTAGTTGTACCGAAAAAATTTTGTTTTAATGTTAGACAAATGTAAACTAGATATTATCTAATGGAAGAAAAAATAAATACAAAATTATATGCGGCATTTAAAATGAAAAAATAAATAAGCTTAATTAACCTTAATCAACCATAGATTAAAAAAATTTAAATGTTAAAAATTGTATTTTATATATATATATATATATATATATATATATATATATATATATATATATATATATATATATATATATATATATATATATATATATATATATATATATATATATAGCCCCAACCAACCCCTATTGATCCCCTAAAACGGCTTAAATATATATAAAAAAAATTACTTTAAAAATTATAAAGGTTTTTAAACTGATGAAAAAGTTTGAAATTTGATAAAGTATAGTGAAAACTTTGAAAGTTTGATCAACTATAAATATAATTTTGGAACTTTGATTTACTCTGTGAAAACTTTGTATCTTTGATTTACTACAGCAAAAATTTTGGACATTTGATTTAATGTAGTAAAAACTTTGCAACTTTATTTGATTTACTATAGTGAAAACTTTGAAACTTTAACTTACTTCAGTGAAATCTTTGGAAATTTAATCTACTATAGTAAAAACTTTGGAAGTTTGATTTACTATTTTTAACAAACTATATTTAGCTTTAGTTTACTACAGTATTTTTTGTGAAGGAAATGTAAATTCACTTCTCTCTTTGCTTGATATGGTTCTGAGTGAGATCTAAATCACTTTCTATCATAGCTCTTTTTTTCGAGATAATCAGTATCATCTTCTATTCTGTGTCCAGTATGGGCAGATGTTAGACACTTCGATCCAGTATGGACAGATGTTTGACACTGCGAACATGTTGCTTGACTGCAATCATCACAACATAAATCCACAGTATTAAAATAATGTTTAGGCCAAGAAGCAATCTTCATTCCCTTCATGATAACTGAAGGCTTTGCTCTCTTTTTATTTTCTCTCTTGGTTCACTTCTCCGAAAAAAAATATTTTCTTATTTACTAATTTATTGAAAAACAAACATAAACAATAATAATGCTGTAGGATTGTTGTTTTCGTTACGAATCGCACTTTTATTCAAACGATACAAGCCAAATGCATAAATTTTACAGGATAAACAATGCAAGGACTGGGTGGGCAAGGAGAGCCAAAGACACAAAACAACCTGTGATTCTTTGTAACGAACGTCGCATTAATCGAACATTCCCCGGTAAATGTATTTATAGTGAGTGCTAAAGCGCTCGTGCATGAAAAAAACAGTTTCTCTAGATACGAAAAATCACGGAGAGTACCGAAGTAAAAACGTAAAGAAATAAATTGTCTGTCGATGTATGATGTAGGTAGAAAATTTCAGTGTGTGTTGTGGTAAAGTGGGGGTTTTCTTCCGATCAGGTAAACTGGAAGCCTCCTTTCTATTATCACCTCAAACAACTAGTTGCGCAGGGGATGTAGCATTGCTATTGCGTGTGTGTTTATGTGTTAGTTTGCTTGTTACAGCTTATGGGCAAAATTTAAATAGAACCTTAAAATTGCACTATCAACTGTCAGCCTTCAAATATGAATTCATTTAATTTTCAAGTTAATCGGTTAAGCGGCTCTTTATTTAAATATAGCGTTTTTACCACCTCCAAACCCTGAAATTTTATGTACATGTTGAAAATACATGTACTCACTTACGGTTATTTCAACTGGTAATTTTGGGTTGTGAATTCTATATTTAGAGGTCTCATCATCAAGCAGAGACAAACTGTAGATCTCTTCCCTCGCCCGAAAAGTTTATCCTTGATATTTCAACATACATTTTGTATTCCTAGGTCCCGAGTCACGACAGGAGGCAAATCGCACATCATGTTACTCTTTTGACAAGATCTTTTAACGATATACACATTGTAATCTGTTTCTTCGCTCTCCATCCTTCGTCCGATTCAAAGTCTATACCACTCAGAAATAATCTTTTTCATTATAATTGGCTTTTTTTTTATTTATTTCCTGATTCCGTCAGCATTTTCAGAGTTTCGTTGTTTTAGTAGTTTTCCGAATGCAAAACAAAATTTAAGTCCCGTGTCACGACAGGAGTTGGCAAATCGCACATCACGTTTCCTCACGTTACTCTTTTGACAAGATTTTTTAAAACTATAATCTTTTCTAAACAAAGCGATGTATTACATTTAGTTCTAGCATCAAAGTATACAACTCAGAAATAGACATTTCAATTTTATTAGAAATGGCTAATTTTTTTTATCAATCAATCAATCTCTTCTTATCCATTAGTACAAAGTGCAATCCACTTGTCCTCCTTATCAATATGTTTGCCTTGTAAAAAATCAAGCTTTTTAAAATAAAAATTTATTTAATAAAATTTTATTAGTTAGTTGTAGCGAAAATATACATTATAAAACTTGATATCTATTCAATAAATTAAGTAAATATTCGTTTTACTTCTCTTTTGCCTTATTTTGTGCTAATAGATTTCATTTAATGATTATGAAACACATCAAGCAAGAAATTACAGCAACAAAAAAAATCAAAATATTATAAGTATATTACGTTGTACATATATTAAGTCTGTCTTTATTTCATATATCATGCTAATAAAATTTTTTAATCACTCTATCATCAACATTTAATGAATATTTTTTTCTTTGTCAGGTCTCTGAAACTTTATCAGGAAACGACTACTCGACAATGATTATATCTACAGAATATTCTTGCCAAGTTCCATATAAATTGGAAAAACGGCTTCTCTCAATATTTCTTCGTCTTGTTTTGTTGGAGCTCTTGCTGTCGAGATGAGCAATTGAGATGCATTATCAACTGCTTGTTTCTTCTTTTCTGGAATCGTCATCGGATCTGCATCGAATGCATTAGATTTTTCTTGAATAGTGGCTGGAACAATGGTACCAAAACTGTTGATAATTTCGAGATCTAATGCTCCGTGAACAAATGTCGCCGGTGTGATTTTGTAGGAACTGGGAAGCATTTGGTAATCTTCAAGCGAATGGCTCTTGTCCTTCCTATATAGAACAGCTCCTAAATCCTTTGTATTGAGTTCATCTTGACATTTTTTACGCAGGGTTTCCAATTTGTTTATTTCCTTGTTAAAATCACCCTTTCTTGATGTAACCATTTTCTTGATTTCTCTTGTATGTGTTTTTAAATATTCGACCTTTTGCTGAATGATGGCTTGCATCTTTTCAGTAATATTCTTAATTTCTTTTACCACGTTTCCGGTTGCTTGTTCCATCTTTTCTTGCTCTTCCATCATCTTTTGTTTTGCTTTCTCCCTTTGCTCTATGTGACTCTGAATTAAGTTCAAATCACTTTCAATCCTGGCTTTTTTATTTTGGAAAAATTCTTCAATATTGCCAATTGTATGACAACTATGATTGGTTACCAAGCACTGCGAACAAATGGCTACACTGCAATCCCGACAACATAAATCCAATATATATGTTTTATGTTTTGGACAAGCAGCATTTCCCATTTCCTTTAAAGTAATGGAATCCGACTTCCGCTTTATTCCTTTTTTCTCTTGAGGTTTAAACGATGCAGATGGAGTGTCATCAAGTGAAGTTTTTGAGCAATTACTTCCAAGGATTTCTTGCTGAATAGAAGGTGTTTTCTGAGAATTATAAAACAAAAGAGTAGTAGAAAAATATTTTGCTTACATTGATAATATAAATGTTACATATTCACAATTATAAAATATATGGTTTAAATTTTTTCCTTGAAGTATTCTATTAACTTACATGAAAGTAAATATTTCAAAATACATTTTTGTTTCATGTTTTGGGTAATATAATGTTGGGGTACATGTAAAAACATTTAAAAAGAAACATTCTTGATTCCAAGCATAGCATTTACCATCGGTGACGCAATATTCCTATTCTGTATGAAAGTACAATCGGATTCCTGTTTTTTCGTTTTCTTTTCTGGAAAATTTGATGCTTTTAAACCGGATGGAGATTCAATATGTGTCGTTTTGGTGAAAACATCTTTGAGGACAACTTGCTGAACTGATTTTTCTGGCTGAATTGATTTTTCTGTCTAAATAAATGAAAAACAAGCAAATTCAAATAAGTGTGGTCCCCCGCTTTAGGTGTCTTTAAGTGGATGGGATGTCATTACTAATGAGATATTGTGATAATGTTCGACCTATCATATGCCACGAGACCTCTGCAAAGAAAATAAACAGGTGAAAGTAATCACCAAAGTTAATTTAAAAAAAAAAATTATGTCAAGCATGAAGGGCCCCGTTGGGATCCGGGTTAGAATAGGTGCTTGTCGTAAAAGGCGACTAAATGGGGCGGTCCTTCGGATGAGACCGTATAAACCAAGGCCCCGTGTCACAGCAGGTGTGGCACGATAAAGATCCCTCCCTACTGAAAGGCCGAGCATAGGCTTAAATTTGCAGCCCTTCACCGGCAATGGTGACGTCTCCATATCAGTGAAATATTCTGGAGAGGGACGTTAAACAGTATACAATAAATCAATCAAGCATGAAGGTAAAGGGGTCAGACATAATATTAGTTGTATGCTCGGAAACATCTTGTTACAGGCAATTAATGTACAATTCAAGAATGAAAGACCTATCCCTCTTCTATTACCTCTCTTAAAAGTTATGAGGAAAGATTACATTTTTAAAAGTAGGTCAAACTTCAGCATCAAGGTCACACGGTAAAAAGAAAACACAGGGTACTAGTATTTAGAGAGAATTTGTCACAGGTAATACACGTACACAGGTGAAATATGAAAACTATATCTCTTCTCATTCAGAAGTTATGACTAAGGTTAAATTTAAAGAAAAATAGGTCAAAGTTCAAGGACAAGGTCACGGGGTCAAAAATCATAGTATATTTGGAAAGGCGTTGTCACATTTGAAAGCCTAACCCTTTCTCTTAAAAAAAATATGAAGAATTTGAAGTACTATTATTCTCTTTTAAAAATTAAAGTAGATCAACTACGAGGTCAAGATACAACAGGGTCAAAAACCATTGTATATTTGAAAAGATCTTGTAACAGGTAATGCACATGTGGAAAGTCCCCTATCTTTTCTCATTCAAAGTTATGATTAAGATTAAGTTTATGTGATAGACTTTCAGGCAGCTAGACTTAGGGACGGACAGACGAATAAGATTAAATGTCCCTCTGCTTTCGCAAAAGCAAAGGTCAAAAAGGCATGTAAGATGTTAAACAATAAAGATAAGAGTGAATATTTACACAAGCAAAAGGGATTTCAAAATGCTGCCATCGAAATATTCTTTCATACCGCTCCCGCTTTGTATATTGCCAATGAAACATATGGAGATAACAAACAGTATTCAAGATCAAATGTAAAATAAGAGCAGAGGAGACACGAACCTCCAAAACATCAGAGGTGGAATCAGGTGCCAAAGAGGAGAAATGGACTCTTGAGCTTGAACAAAAGTCATCCAAATATTTGAAAACTAACACACAAATCTTGAACTTTTTATACATATTATCAGTAATTTATGATATCCTCCAGGTTTTATATTATTTAAAATTGTATATAAAAACGCATATTGCATCTGCTGTATTTTAAGGATTCAAGGATTCATTTGAATAGAAAAAAAGATAGCTTTAAGCAAAAAAAAACAAAACAAAACAAAACAAAACAAAAAAAAAACCATATCTGAGTCAATAAAGGAAATAAAACGTATGACCTAGGGTATACGAAGCATATTATTGAATTTAATGTAAATAACTACCTTAATTTTCTTTATGTCATTTACCATCGGTAATACAATCTTCATTTTCTGTTTCGAATAAGAATCCGATTCAGGCTTCATCCCTTTCTTCTTTTTGGGTTTTGATGGTGTTAAACCGGATGGTGATTCATGAAGTATCGGTTTAGGGCTTTTGATAAACTCGTGCTCATGCAAGGATTCTATCTGGTTAAAATGGAATGAAATTCTAATTCAGATTTGTTAATACCTTTGAAAAATATTTTTTTTTATATTACAAGCAGTGCAGTTTGACAAAAAAAAAACCTCAAAAGGAATGGCCTTTGCTCCCTTCGGTAGAGCTATATTTATCACTTCGTGGTCCTTGAAAGCATTTCCTTTTCTGTGGAAATTGGAGCAGTTTTCGCAGATGTTTCCACATTGTTTACAGTGAGAATGGAGTGTGTGCAGATTCGAACACATTGCACATTTCAGTCGCGAAGAGTGAGTAGAAGATTGCGCATGGACTTCTGTAATAGATAGTATGGTAAATTCTGAATCATCCTTATAAAGACCAACATCGCATTGTCAAAGCAACACATAGTTTACCCACGATTGGAATTCTTAAACTCTAATATGATAATTATTAATTTCAAATTTCCTTTTCATTCTGTAATTTCTTGGTTTTCAGGTACTGACCAAATCTGCACTGAAAATTGTGCTACTCAAATAAAATCATGATTTTTTTTAACATTACGTTGTTTCAATGTTTATTGGTGCCCCTTTTCTAAAATTGAGATTTTGTTTAAAATTTTGAGTTTTCCTTTTTTCTCAAAGGATTAAGCTTAGGTACAACTTTTCCTTTAGATAGAAATCCAGAAATAAAACAAACATCAAAAGGAATCTTTCCTATCCAAAGTGAAATATTATTCGAGGGCACAGAAATATATCGAGCAGATTGCAACATTATAATGGCTTCTCTTCCCAGTGATAAGTAACATATATATATATGAGGTTACTAATTAATAGATAATGTCATAAATGATCATTTGGGACTGGAGTAAAGGGGTACATGTATAGTTTGCTAGTTTATGTCAATAAATAACAATATCTGTTATGATTACGTCACAACAAAGATTAGAAAATTAATTCGTACCTTGTTTATTCGCTGATAAGGTGGAGGAAGACTCATTGCTTTTTCCTTTTTGTGGTAGGTTTTTACTTTGTTTTGGCTGATCTTGGACCGCCTTGTCCTCAGGAGTAGCTGTTGTATTTCCCATTGATAAAAGAGATTATTCGAATGCTGAGCTGAGGTTCCACCTTTTTAAGCAAAAAACGTCCTCTGTAAGAAAGTAAATTTCGTGAGTAAATATTGTGCAACACCCCCCAGAAAAAAAATAATTCAAACGTTTCAAAAGATGATTTTATGTGAATGCATTAGAATTTTTGAAGGGACGTCTGAATAGGGCATGCCTCATATATATGTCGAATATACATTGCAATTGAATCTGCGTATGAATCATTTTTTTTACAACCAACTTTTATAGGGTATAAATATCACACTATTGTCTAACCTGTCCTGTCTAATATTTTCTTTATATTTTACACAAGTTCTGCAGTATTCAGCGAATCAACTGATATCTTGAAAAGGTGTTTTCCTCTATCTATTACAGGTATCATACAAACATCTTCTACTGCAAAATATACAAACAGACGGGCAAATAAAGATTTATACATGAATTTATATAATTAGGAACAGACAGTCAAACAGTCGGGTAACGTTGATAATAAAATCAATAATTCTTATATTGTTGGCTGTTTTATACAATTACAATGTACATTGGATTCTTCGAATCCTCTTTTAGAAGTTTTATTAAAACTCTTTATATTAATTTACATGCTACATTAATTGTGATGTACGTCTATGACATCATATAAAAGCATTATTGAAATAAATCTTTTTGTTCCTTTTCTTGAGTGTTGAGCCATTCGATTTAAAAACTTACATTTCAAGGTAAAGTCCAACAAAAACTTTCAATTGTTTTTTAAGCACGCCAAGATTTCATTTTTTTAAAAATGTTAATTCATTCTATTTAATCACAAATCATCAAATCACAACACGAATAACATATACAGCAGGTGTTTTCCTAAACCTTAAATGTTAGGAACAAATTTATACAGTTAAATATTCTAGATAAAATCATTTGGAATAACCAGTATATCGTTATTAAATATTTAAAAGCTTCAGTTAATTTAATTGACTACGTTATCATTTAAACAATTTTGAAATCAATTGACTTGAATAGCAATTAAAACAACAAATATTTCTAATCTTGATCTTGGTTATAAAGTCTTAAAGCTCTTTGCGCTGTAAATCATAAAGCCGAATTTTTTAGCAGTTCTGATTGTTACACTTGAAAGAAAAATATGTGAAGATAATGTAAAGATAATGAACAGTATTGAACTCAAAATATTCAGACAGTTTGCTAATTTTTTAGATAATATGTTTTTTTTTTTTTAAAAACTTGTTACATATTGTATTATCCTCTTGCTAAGTCTATGGCATAAAAACACACAGATCGTTTTAATAAACAACAAACCAATGGGTAATACTAGTAGGTATAAAATGGTAAAAAACAAGACCTTGGTAATCTAAGAAAGAATCTTTATGTTTTAACTTTTTTAACGAATATCATATTTATTTTATAGATGTGTGTAAAAACTAGCTGTGCACAGGTTCCATTTTCACCTCCGTATGGGGATTACGTCTTCTAGCAAATTCAATACGCAAGACCATGCTCTCTGTACGAACAATTTCCGAAAAAAAGGAAAGCTAATGACAAATTAGTTGATGTAAAAAGGATATCAAATGCCTTGTTTTATGTTAACACTTCTAAAATTCTATATTCGATACACTAACCTCGTCTGCATATACAATAAGTCTATCATCATGTCGAAAGTTGGTGTTTTTTAAATGAAAGTTATTGATAGTTATTAGATTGAATGTTATTATTTTCACAATGATCTGTATACAGAGTTTTTATCTGATCACGACAAGGAACACACGGCGGTTGGGATCAATTGACAGAGGATGTTTACTCCTAGAATACACTGATTCCTAATCTGAGTTTCTCTGTTTTTTGCTCTCCCCTCGATTTTATTGTTCAATGGATGATGAGCTTGTTTTCTGATCGTATATTCATATATTTAAAAAAAAGCCAGAATTATGAATATCTCATAATATAATTTTAATCCCTACCCGTGCGATTGACAAGTGTTTCACTGTCCCCTAGATATTTCAGAGGTGGGATCAGGTGCCCAGGTGAAGTAAGCATACTCTGGCGATAGGTCACATGCCGCCTTAAGCCCTATGTATTGATCAGGCAGACGGGACTTTCTTTAGACATTTCAGTAAAACAAAAAAGCAAATGTGAATGGAAAAAGCAGCTTTACGTGCTCTTTAAAAGAAATGCAAAGAAGTTGCTCTATTATGCCTAGAGAAAAATCTTGATCGTTTTCATATAGACGCATAAGGTTAACTTCCCAGGTCACAGGAAAAACCTCGAGTGTCTAATAATTAAACATTAAAATAGGGGAAGATACATGTAAGAGTGTTCGTCTCATAAATCATGTTCAATGCAAATTGGGAACATCGTCAAAGTAGGGACTACTTGAAATACCAGAAGTAGAATCATAATTCATTTATACTCACCTTTTATAAGCGTATGAATTTCACTCGGAAATAAAAATGTACTTAATGTTTATATATTTCATCTGAAACAAAACCAAATGAAAATTCAAATAAACCATTTAGGTACTCACTGTACAGAAATAAAAAAAGGGACGCCTCGTTTGTAAGGAAATAAAAGCGTTTATCAACGCTGAACAGGAAAAAAATCAGGTAAAAATATGCCGTCTTATGTATAATGTACACAGTATATGGAATACCGGGTGATTTTTCAAAAATTAAAGGTAACATTTTCAGTCACCCGTAACGAAGTTTCTTGCAGACGCCATTTGATAACAGGGGAGAGAGGCATTTGGAGTTTAACATAAGTAATGAAATATTAAAACGTCTCCCTGCACATTTGTGTGGAAATTGTTGAACTGATATTGAAAGAAATATTAAAGAACAGTCGTAGGATAAACAAAAGCAAATATACACAACTTTAAGTTCTAGGCCGTTGAACAATTATTGAACATGTACCAGTGTAATCATGTAGTAATATTATTACAGTGTATACTATAAATCAATTAATGAAGGTTGTTAATATTGTGTATTCCGTACATATTCCTGTTTAACTCCTTCAAAAACTGAATATCATTGCTCTTTCAAAACCAGAATAAGTCTTTTACTAATCTATTCTGCTTTTCAAACATTTAAAACATAAATATCATTGCATTAATGATCGTCCTTTTCAAATAATAATAATAATAAAACGAATTTCAACATAATAGGTTTACCGTTTATGCCATTTAAAGGGCTCTATCTACATTCTGCACCCAGACTAGACCTTCCATTATATCAATCAATGAATGAATGAATTGTAAAGTTCCCCAACCGCCACCACTTTTTGGTACCATTGTAAATGAATTTTGTATGTAGTCATCTTTTCTGGTTATTTTTTGTTTCAAGTTGAACGCTGACTGGCTTTTCACACAAAATGTTAAGCATGTTTACTCACAAAGATTATCAATGGATTTCAACGTTTGCCCGATCTTAACAAGAAGCACATGCAGGAGGGACAGGTCCCCACGGGGTACTTACTCCTCTTTGGCACCTGAGTTTATTTTTGAGGGTCACGTTTGCTTTGTTCTAATTTTAAAATTGTGTTCATGGACTTCTGAAATTGATTATAACAGTAAACTGTTCGTTATCTCCATACAACATAATAAACAAGAGGCCCACGGGCCTTATATGTCACCTGAGTATTGTGTAACAACTTTCAAACAATTAAATTTGGTTCGTGTTTAAACCGGAGGCCATGAAATTCACAATTTACAATTTTGAAAGAGGCACCATTGCATATCATAATTATTAACTTAGCATGCTTACTCTATTTACTTAATACCCAGAGGTAGATCAGAGTAACAAAGAGAAAATGTACTTCCACTTTATAACCAGTTGTGCACCTCACCCCAAAGGAACCACTGACCCAGGGCCATATATTTCAAAATTTTGCAAATTTTATCATAAAATGGTTGATTAATACCAAAGAGCAGATTTCAAAGCATTAATTTATTTTCAGGCTATGTAACCACCCCCACCCCCTTTGACCCTGGAGGCATTAATAACCACTTTTCTAGATGCACCTTTCCTCATCATAAATATATATATACTTGGATCATTGGCTTAAAACCCAAAAGCAAAGAAAAATATTTACAAAGAATAAATGTATTTTTACTATATAATCAATAGAGCCCCAACGTAACACCAGAACCCCTGACCCTGGGGCCATAAAATTCACAAATCTGGAAGAGGCACTCTTGCTCATCATAACTATGTGCTTAGTTAGTTAATCTAATACCCAGGAGCAGAGAAGAAGATTTTCTAAGAAATAATGCATTTTCACTATATAATTTATAGAGCCCCGCCCTAACACCAGAATCCCTGACCCTGGGGCCATAAAATTCACAATTTTGGAAGAGGCACTCTTGCTCATCATAACTATGTGCTTATTTAGTGTATTTAATACCCAGGAGCAGAGAAGAAGATTTTCAAAGAAATAATGCATTTTCACTATATAATCTATACAGCCCCGCCCTAACACCAGAAGCCCTGACCCTGGGGCCATTAAATTCACAAATCTGGAAGAGGCACTCTTGCTCATCATAACTATGTGCTTAGTTAGTTTATCTAATACCCAGGAGCAGAGAAGAAGATTTTCAAAGAAATAATGCATTTTCACTATATAATCTATACAGCCCCGCCCTAACACCAGAACCCCTGACCCTGGGGCCATGAAATTCACAAATCTGGAAGAGGCACTCTTGCTCATCATAACTATGTGCTTATTTAGTGTATTTAATACCCAGGAGCAGAGAAGAAGATTTTCAAAGAAATAATGCATTTTCACTATATAATCTATAGAGCCCCGCCCTAACACCAGAATCCCTGATCCTGGGGCCATAAAATTCACAAATCTGGAAGAGGCACTCTTGCTCATCATAGCTATGTGCTTAGTTAGTTTATCTAATACCCAGGAGCAGAGAAGAAGATTTTCAAAGAAATAATGCATTTTCACTATATAATCTATACAGCCCCGCCCTAACACCAGAACCCCTGACCCTGGGGCCATGAAATTCACAAATCTGGAAGAGGCACTCTTGCTCATCATAACTATGTGCTTAGTTAGTGTATTTAATACCCAGGAGCAGAGAAGAAGATTTTCAAAGAAATAATGCATTTTCACTATATAATCTATAGAGCCCCGCCCTAGCACTAGAACCCCTGACCCTGGGGCCATGAATTTCACAATTTTGGTAGAGGACTCAATGCTCATTACATTCATGCCAATAGTTTGCCTGCTTGATGTCCAGGAGTAAAGAAGAAGATTTTTAAAGATTTCATTAATTTTAGTGGTTTTTGCCCCACCCCTCAGGCCCCAGGGGGGCAGGGACCATGAAATTCACAATTTTTGTTCCCCTCTACCCATAGATGCTGTATACCAAATTTGGTTGAAATTGGTTCAGTGGTTTTAGAGAAGAAGCTGAAAATGTTCAAATGTTAACACACGACACACGACGCACGACGGACGACGGACGACGACGGACGAAAACGGATAGCAATAGGTCACCTGAGTTACTTAGGTGACCTAAAAATGAAACAAAATAAAAGTAAAAATATTAAGATAATGAACAGTAATGAATCCCATTAATCCAGAAAAGAAAAATATTTTGAACAGAGCAAATATACAGACCCTAGATTTATCAGAAAGATCAAGTGCCTATGAAAAGTAATGCCTAGGTCACATTTAAGCCGATGGTCGGGCGACTAAATTTTTCTGGTCTTGTCGGTTGAAAGAACAGGATCGGCCGACACAGTATCGGGCGACACGGAGCAGTCACATTATTTTCTAGGGACACCGATGACTTGGATAAATAACACAAAAAAATCTTTTTTCTTTAGAAATCAGCAATATTTTTTCATAGATCTATATTCAGATAGGTGACTGAGTAATGTTTGCAAGGCAAAGTGGCAGAATCTTATAAAATTGTGACTCAATGTTGAAAATGTGTGTAAAATTTGTATGGAATTGCATAAAAACGAGAAATGGTGCATATCTAAGCAGTAAAGAATACTTAAGATTTCTTTATATCTTACGGATTAATTATCAATGTTATCTCCATTCAAAATATTTATATCAATCCATGCATCAAAATTTTGTTTGTGTTATGTATCCTTAATAGGTTAAATATTCACAAGTCGGCCAATCGTCGTCCGATCATCGAGCTCTGAGCTACAGTTTGATTTTAACCGTCGGCCGAAATTTTCAACACCCTTATTGTCCAACGACGGACGACCGACTTAATAAACTGACAGCCGATGGTCGGACGATGATCGAAGGTTGGTCGACGGATAACTGCATTTGAAGAAATCGGCCACCGACGCATGAAAAATTATAACTTGGACCGATGGACACAAAATTGGTCGGCCGACAAAAAAAATAGGTCAAAATCAGCCAAGACAACGGCCGATGAACTGACGACTGTCATCCGAAGAATCCCATTTTTGCTTCAAAACCCGTGGGCCGTTGGTCGTTTTTGGAAATGTGACTGGGGTTTAAACTACCATTCACGACCAGAAACATTCGCATTGAGTCAAAATATTGATTAGTTCAACAGAGTAATCTGCATTCAAGTTTGTTTTTTTTTAAACTGATTTTTTGTATAAAACATGTCAGATCTAGACAACATAAGACCCAAAGATACACTGAATTTTCAAACAATGCCATAAAGATTGTAATTTTACGAACGTGAGTTACGAATGGATTTATCCAATGCCTGGTCCATATCCAGTTCTTTCTTCCTGAGCTGACATAATGCTAAATACCTTTCCTTTATCTGCAACCGCAAACACCAAAGAAAATGATTCATATAAACATTATTCTGGACAAGCTGTGAAAATTGGTTTTGCTTCATTTTTTACCGAAATATTTTTATACCAAATCTGTTCGTTTAAATAAAAATCAGTTGTTTATTTTTGTGTTTTAGAAGTGCATGTTTTCAATTTTTCCAGTGAATTTGCGGTTGATTTTGTACTAAGCGTTCTTGTTATTTGTTTTTCTATGCGTTAATTTGTTTATATAGCGTATTAAAATTATATAGTAAGATTGAACAATGTAGAAGGAAAATGAAGATGAAAAGAAAACTGATGGTGTGTATGATGAACAATCAGAACGATAAAAAAGACAATTCAGTGAATCAAAACAAAAGCATGCCATAGGATTTTGTGAAAAGATAGTGATTATGCATAAAAAGAATAAATAAATTTTGCATTTTGGAAGTCCTGTTAACTATCATTATGTTGTATGAATTATATGGTCATTAGCTTAAAGTATCAATATTCTTTCTTTGTTTTGAATAAGTATTGTTAATTGTTTTCAGTAAAACAACGTAGTCTTTATTCCTTGGCAATGATAATGAGTCTTTGTATACATCTTTCATCTATCATTTTGTTAAATACACTAATTTAGCTTCCTGGATATTTTCAGTGTGTTTTATAGATATATTATTTAAAATCGTATTGCTTTCTTTTAGAATGAAAAAGTGCTGTAAGAAATAAATTCCCTACGAAGGAAAGAAAATTGTGAGTATGAAATAAGTCCTTTTTTTATGACTAAAAAGGGTTAAATCTCAGTGTGAAAATTCTGCAATAGATGTACTATAGAAGAAAGCGCGATATTATACTAATAATTGAATTCATTCATAGTTATTCTAAAAAACGTTTTGGTAGTGTATTGGTGTCAATTTCGCATTTATTGTTTCAGATTTCTTTGGAGTTATTCAGCAGAGAAATTTGTTTTGAAAATTACCTTGAAAATGATGTTTTGGATTACTGTTCTATTGCTGACTCTAGAAAGACACATTTCTACATCTCTGATTAAGAAGTCGCCCATCACATATTTACTGCAAAATCCGAATGAACACTATGATTTCACTCATCTGATAGCAAATGATTCCAAAACTGTTATCGTGGGTGGCACAAACTATATCCACGTGGTATTCACGGGTAACTTAAGCATAAAAGTCTCAAAGAAAATTGGACCAGAACTTGATAATCCTAACTGTATATATCTCCAAAACAAGGACTGTATTAAGTCAATGTACAATAGTTACATTAAAGTTCTATTAATTAACAAGCAAAGGCAGCCAAAGGAAGACGTGCTCATAATATGTACAACATTATTTCATGGCAGCTGTAGAAAAAGGAGTGCATCAACTTTGGAACTGCTTCCTGGTTCAGGCCAAAGGTCAGGACATCCAGTTGTGGCTAATAATAGCACTGCCTCTACTGTGGCATTCCTTGCACCAGGGCCAAAAAACTCAACAGCTATGTACGTCGGGGCCTCCTGGACTAACACAGGGTCTAGACCCATAAGAAGTCTTGTACCTACATTTAGCAGCAGAAACACAGTTGACTTTGATTTCACAACCTATCTTTTAGCACAAAAATCGTACACTATGGTGGATCAAACTTATGTTGATTCATTTCCCATTCGATACATATATGGCTTTGAATTGGAATATTTCAGTTATATCGCAACAATTCAAAAACAGACGTTAAAGGCAGATAACTACGTGTCCAAATTGATACGTGTTTGTCAATTTGACAAATTCTTCTATTCATACGCTGAAACATCACTAAGTTGTGTATACAGTGGAAAATCATATAATCTGTTACAAACAGCGCATTTAAGTAAAGCAGGGCGCTATTTAGCCAAGGAATTGGGGATACCAGAAAATGAACGTGCTTTGTTCGCTATGTTCGGATACGGCAATCCATATGATCCGAAAAACAGAGTCAAAGAATCAGTCTTGTGTATCTTTCCTTATAATTACATAAAAAAAGTGTTCACTCGTAATACACAGAAATGTTTTCAAGGCATCGGGAAAACTGGACCGGATCATCTAGTTTTACCAAATAACTGTCTATCTACAGTAAGATTTTTTTTTTTCAAATATAAATATTCAGAATCCAAAACTGAGAAATCTCAGCGAAAAAGCTATCATCGCTTTTTCCATGTCAATAGTGTCGCGCCTGCCAATTTCTGGTAGATTTTCTTACATATAAATTATCCCATTCCTAGAATTTAGACATTGGAGAAAATTATTGTGGCCAGTACGAATTCAACCATCCAATTGACGGCCCAGAACCTATCTCGTCTACAGGGGTTATCTCGTTAGATATCACTGCTTCTTCGCTGATGTTGACCACCACACAAAAAGGTCATACTGTAGCATTTGTCGGAACTAGCTCAGGTAAAATAAAGAAGGTAAAACATGTTCTTATTTCTACATACCGTCATATGTATTCTTAATTTGCATACTTGAAATATAAATCTTTTTTTTTTTTTTTTTTTCTTACAGATTAAAATTCAGACAAGTTCGATTGTAAAGGAATATGATGAATTATCTATAGATACTGGGATACCTATCACAAAATATATATTTAATGTTGATGATCAGAATGCCTTATATGTGCTTACTTCTAGGAAGGTAGATATTCCAAATGTCTACGTACTATACACGTACTTTTTTGGCGTACGTGACTTTACGTAGGTGCGAAAAAATTTGTCACAACGATTTTAATGAACGTTTAAGACATACACATTACAAAGTAAGTATATAAATAAGAAATAATCCTCGCATTGTCTGAGAATTTAAAAGAAACTTCATCTCATTTACTAGTATTTTGTTGGAAAAGTTTGTTTTAATAATTGCCTGAAATTTAAATGACCATAATACATGTAGCTATGGCTATACTATATCCAATCTCTTGAGTCTTTTTTCTTTAAATAATTTGTTAAAAACTTACCTCCTAAAAAAGTAATTGCGTGGTAAGTTCTTTCATCTTAACATTAATTAATGTCATATTGATAAGATACATTGCTCTTTTTAGCTTATCAAAATGGACGTGGAAACTTGTAAACACAAAGCTTTATGCGATGAGTGTGTTGAGGATCCATTTTGCGGATGGAATTCGCTGTCAAACATGTAAGGAGATCCTCGGTGTTCATATATATACAATTAACGATTAATTTTTTGATTTAATCAGATATAAAACATGTATCTTATTTCATTTATTGGTAAAAATGAAATAAGATACATAGAATGAAAAAAAATTTTAATCACCTATATAGTTCTTTTGATCTTTGTTTATGTATTATGTATTTACAGGTTAAAAAATCAAACTAACAATTTTGCTTAAGTTAACACATTTTAATGCACGAAAATAAATTTTCCTTTATGCAGTGGATATAATTCATATGATATCTGATTATATGCATATTTCTTTTTTTCACATTTATTTTTGAATATTTGTGATCAAGTATTTATAGTTTTCTCTATTGAAAGAATAAATTTTTTTTTTCCAGTGGATTAGTGATTAATTAAATTTTTGAGACCATGCATGTGTGAAAATGAGTATAATTCCAGCTGAAGCACCTTCCATATGCTTTTCTTAACCGTTAACTTAAGTCTTCAGCTACCTTTTTCACGTCGAATTTTACCTTACATTGTTTTAAATTGAGTTTCGTATGGGACAGCTTGTTGGTCGCATATTCGTCATAAATATTAGGTGAAACTGAAAGACTATAGCAGCTTGTGTACTCATTCAGTATTTCACTTGCTTCCCTCGCTTCGACGCCGTAATTTCTACCATAAAAATATATACGAAAAAAGGGAAATCAATTTTTAACAAAATAGAAAATATTACTCCTGTCACAAAATTAAATCAACTAAATTTTTTGACAACGAATTCACTTACAGGTGTGATACATTTAAAAGCAGTTCAGGAACTCTAGCATCTACCTCACAATGTCCGAGAATAGCAAATATGACGAAAACTCGTTCCAACAAGACTGGAATTGCAAGTGTTCTGTTACAGAATTTTATCAGTACAATTATAGTATTTACCCTTGAATGCATTTTTCTGTGAATAATAAATGTTCAGTATAATATTTATATATTAATTTGAAAAACTGCGATATTTTTTTTAAATTAAGAAGAAAGGAAATCCATGCAAAGATATGAAATAGAATTTCTGAATTAATCAAAGATTTAATAGTATTAAAATTAATATATATATACATATTTAAAAAAAAGAAACATTGAAAATTTCTTTTCTTATCGTAACTACTTTTTCCTTCTTCCATCAAATTGGGAATAAATATTTACTGAATATGTATTTCATCTTAACGTCTAATTTCAGTTTATCTTTTACTTAGGTAGTTCTAGGTATTGACAACTTGTCCATGCTTAAAGGAAATTACACGTGTCGATATAGCGGGTATGGTACAGAGATCATGACAGATTTCAAGAGGATTGGTAATGATAATGTACACTGCATCATGCCACAGATGGAAACATTACCATCAATTATAAACCAAAAAGGTATATAGGCTATATTAAAAGTGTCACTTTATTTAAAAATGAGTTTTTGTTTTATGTAAGGTAAAAAAAAAACGTATTCCTCGATTCATATAGTTTAAAGCATTTATTTTGATTTCCATGATGAATAACATACATAGACAAAATGGCCTCTAAAGACAGTTGTGTTGATGATATCTGTTCACGAATTATAATTTGTTACTACGGAATGTGATGAATACATTTTTTTATAGGTTGTATAAGGATGAAAATATCTATCCTGTTTGAGAAAAGACCAATGCTATCGAAATCCATCGATTTCTTTGATTGTGAATTGGAGGTAACCAACTCGTAAGTTTTGAAATGTGTGTCCAGTATTTAAAAAAACGATACGTGTGCACTCTTTTGTAATACTTGTACAATTTATCGTTATTACAGTGTTTATGATACGTTTATTTTCTTTAAAATTATTTTAGTTCCTGTTTAGGAGAAAATTGTACAGGTAAGTAAATTGTTTAAATTAAATTCGTAAAATCTTTCGTTAGGTATTTGAAAAACCTCAACAGTCATCGCTTTAAAAAAATGTTATTTAAAAGTATTGCTTGAAGTTAGACTAAAAAGAAAGATAAAATTTCAATTTAATGACATGTAGCATACTTGTACTAAATTCTAATTGCAGTTGATGGCTTTTGGAGTTCCTTTGGTGTTTTTGGAGAATGGAGTAGTTGTAATCAAACGTGTGGTGGAGGGCATAAAAACAGAACTCGATACAGATCCTGCACTGATCCCCCTCCGTCAGAGGGAGGGGAAGTTTGTCAGGGGTCACCCCTAGACAGAGAGATACAGCAGTGTAATACACAGGAATGTCCGGGTAGGAATCCTCGGTGGTACACGTATAATACTATAGATTAACGTTGTAGAGTGATTAAAATTTTTACATTTTTTTAATGTTTTATCAAGAGGGTGTTCGACTGGAAACAAAAAAACTGTGTTGTTTTGTTGGCGTTTATATTTATATTCCTAAGAGGAAGGAAAAAGGAACTCTGACGTATCTGAAGCTGATATACCGGTATATTTTATAATTTCTCAATGTTTGGTTTTATGTTTTTTTCTAGAGCTTTAGTTCACTTTATACCTTGCCCTACTTAGCTTAACTGTGTCCGGTTAGGAATCCTCGTACACTTATAAAACCACATATTTTCGCTGTCGAGTGACAAAATGCACATTTTTTAATGTTTTATCAAGATGGTGTTCAATTCGAAACAACAATGAAATTGTGTTGTTTTTGTTGGGGTTTTTATATATATTCTTAGAGGAGCTGATATATATTATATAATCTCTCAACGATAGGTTTTTATGGGGGGGGGGGGGGGTTTATTTCTTTATTTTTAAGAGGAAAAAAGGGAAACATTCAATCAATTTTTAACGTTTTAGTTTACCATTCTTAGCTTATGTGTGTTCCTACCATTAGAATAATCTCTGTTCTTCTGTTTTTCCTCTTTTAAGGACATCATTTAAATCTTATTCACAAATAATGTGATGTAACTTCTTATATTGAACTATATTCACTTTATACACAACTAGAAAAACATTAAAAGTTCAAAATTTAAAAACAATTGTAGACATCATCCTCAATTTAAATTGGTCACCATTTCAGTGTACGGTACTTGGACATCCTTTGAAGAAATTCTAGATTGGAGTCAGTGTAGCCAATCCTGCGGTAGGGGGACACAGAGACGTGTGAAAATAAGAACATGCATTCCGTCCAAAATCGAGAATGAAACGGAAATTTGTAATGGATCAGCAAAAGTACAATACACCCGTTCATGTTCGTCTAACCAATGCCCTTCGGGTAATCAAATGTGCATTTTTTATTTGGTCTCTTAAACTTTATAGTTCTATTACTTTAAGCACTTGAATTGCATTTGGAATCTTTGATTACATTGAAAACAGAATAATCACATTCTCTTTTTTCTCTTCCGATGAAAAAAAGATGACAACGGTACAATGAAGATACTAGCATTTGTTGGAGGACCAGTTTTGCTTATGTTATGTGTGTTCAGCATTGCATGCATTTGTTATCGTCGGAGAAGCATTGAAAGGATTGTTCATAACCAGTCATTGGCACCACAAGATCAGAAACTCCCACTGGAAGATGAAGAACCCAGTCGTTCACACTATAATTACATTACTGATATGAAAAGAGATAATGAAGACGACTTGGAAGTGTACAATGAAATTGTTGAATTGGATGAACTCGATTATTTAACACCCATAAATGCCGCAAACTCCTCAAATTCTGAAAATACTGACACTAATGGTACACCATTACTTGGTCACAACGGCTATTCCTCAGACAAGTATTACATGTTGAATGCTGTCAGACATGATAACCCTTACAGAGATCTAAACCATTTATTGACGGATGGAACACCGAACAATTTGACTTCAAACGAAAACAACACTTCTGAGGAAGTTCAGTAGGCAGGGCATCATGCGATATCACATGTAGCTGTTTGTCACAAGATTTGAATTTTTCACTATACATTTTAAAGCCATATGAATCTATTTCATAATTTCAATCATTTCTTTATCCTAGCTCAAAGCAGTCACATGAATTGCCGTTTTATTTTTTAAAGCTGAACACGACTCGTAAATAGACAAACGCCATTTTCGATATCATTTATGATCTACGATACATCAACCCCATGCAGGGTATACTCTTATTATTGTTAAATCTGACTGCTTTATTGTCACGGGAATCCGTGAAAGGCTTGCTCGCCGGAGCTTGCAATTTACATTTTATTGCAATTACGTGTGTCTGTTTTTTTTTTTGTATACTAGCTGAACTGACCTGTACAACTATAATGGTAAGTTACTTTGGTATCTTACCTTCCTGCATTAGACGAAATATCACGTTATCATTGTTTAACTATATATTATGTTTTACCTCAATTGATTACACTGAAAAGTGACTAAGTCCTGTCTTTTATATAGGGGTCTGCAGATATAGCGAGAATCCAAACAAAAATGGCGGACAATTCCTTTTATGAATCGTGTTCAGCTTTAACTAATTATTGGCTCGCAAGCCAATAAATGATCCTTAAATATTTTTAACATGCATTAATAGCTGTATACTTCATTGTATTTCAACTTCGTTTAATATGTTTTCTGATGTTTTTTGTACAAAACATTCGTTTTATTTGTCATTAACATACGTTCTTATTATATTTAAACAAACTGGAAAATGTCAAAATATATCTTGTGTTGAATAAATATTTGTATTTAAATAATAATGATATATTTGTATTCAAATATGATACGATACAAGTCTCGCTAATAAATACGCTTCTGTAAAGCTAAAATTCTCTCTTCCTTTTTGGAAAAAAAATAATCACCTTCATGAATTCGACAAAAATATATCTGTGCAAATATGTTGTCAACGTTCAAAGTTCTTTACTTTTACTTCTTTGTTTTAACACTAAAGTGAATTATAATAATAATAATAATAATAATACTGTGTATTTTCTTAATTAAAGCTTCATGATATGGCTCGTTCTATTCATATTTGGCGTTAATTTGGGGGTGGGATACACAACTGAATAGTTCGCAATGAAAAATGATATCAAATTTAACTTTAAATGTTTAGGGACATGGACACAGTTTCAACTCATTTTTTCTAAAACAGATATTTATGTTTACAATTCCTAATTAAATTAAGGCAATTCACATGATCAGCAAAATTTTAACATTATTTAAAATTGTTGATTAACAAAAGAGATACGGAACTTAAAATACTCAATAATGTAAACAATGCTCGTGTTTTCTTTTTGTTATCATATAGAAAATATCATATTTATAACAAAACGAGATTGAGCAAATCACTAGAAACTGTCTGATCGTATTAAAAATTAATATCTTTATTGAAAAAACCTGCTTTGAACGAATATTTTTTAACATATTTAACCTATGTAAACAAAAACATGGCGCGGGTCTTGTTTACATATCAAAGGTTTTGAGCTTTCAGTTTGTCTTTTATCTCAGAAATTCAATTTTATAATCAATAAAAATACCTTAGTTAAGTAATTGTTAACATAAAAAATGGAAAAATAAATTTATTTTTTTAGCTGAAACTGCGTCAATGTCCCTTTAGATACATGTTCATATTACTGGAGATTTCGTTCAGTTGTAGTTTGAAGCTCTAATCTGATTATTATCGAAGATCCTAAAAAGTATAACAGATGAGATAATGGTGCCAGACCAAGGTACACCGCCTCGTTTAAGATTTTCATTTCTATTTAAAACTTATGATTGTCAATCAATCCTGCTTAAAATGTATAGCTATCGTGCAACAACAGTGTTGAAAAAAAAGAATTTAAAAGGACACACACGTTTAACCTAAATATCTTCAGTCATGGTCAATACATGAAGTATTTAATTATAGACTTTAAACTGAAACTAAGAGAAAATATTATAACTGCAACTTAGGAAAAGTGTTTATCAAAGCAAACAATACCAGGAATTGGGTCTATAAGCATGACTTTTGGTCAACGTGATGACAGGAGAGCGGGAAGACAATCGCCGCCTTGTATCTTGTCTGGAGAGAGTCAAGAAGGAATTTAGCCGGGAAAATTTTCTATTAGAATATGAAAACCCCGTTGATTTTGTACAGTTACAGGTAAGTTAATAAAAGCAGAACGTTTCTAGGAAGTGATCAAAATCTCTAAAGGCAAACATCAGGAAAATGGAATTAAATGATTACACTGTATATATACTACTATTACTGTTACATATATCTTTCCTTTAGTTCAAGAATGGATTTTTTTATTACCGGTAATGTTTTTATGAAATGACAGTAGTAGTTAATTATATTTTGCATTATCAGATTATTAAAATCATCTGTCTGATTTCAAAATATGCCTTAATGTTTATTTTAAAAAATTGCAAACCTACAGTGTATTAGTCTATGTCAGATTAACTTTAATAAACATTTTATAATCATACATAGAGATTCTCTTTTCTTTTGGGATTTCTAATTTTATTTTCTGATTGTTTGAATATTTAAAGCTAGTAGACGCATTGCTACTGACCAAACACAAGGGAAAACATTACCCCAGCGATTACCCAAGAAAGTTTCTCAAAGATTTAAATATTATGTGCAATGGGGTTCCCACTGATATTTTTTATTTACAAGCTTTTAATCCACAAGTTTTCTAAATATTGTGTATAAGGTTCTTAAATCCTTTGCTCATTCATATAAAATGATACGTCAACTTCATGATTCTCTGAGAGAAATTTGAAATTTTTTATTTGTAAAATACAGATAATTCATTCATATACATGTTGCTTGCGTAAGCGAAATTAAGCAAAACAAAAGGACATTACAGCTTAAACAAATCTCTAAAGGCATTATAGATAAATTTAATCTTTTAGAGTTATCTCTCTTGGTAAAGTATTAATGAACCTTAATCCTGGCATATCTCCTTGCCACATTTCAGTATATATGCTCCCCTCCCCTGTTTTGTTCATTGCTTGGTCCATGTGTTGGGCAATCCTATAACATCTCCTTGTCATATTTCAGTATGGTCCCTCTGTGTTGTTCATCGCTTGGTCCGTGTGTTGGGCGATTCTACATGTACTCGGACTCGGCCTCCAGCCGTACTTCAACAAGAATTATGACCTTGACCTGAAGTGGTTCTCCTACCTTACATACTGGGGGTACACCACCTTGTGTGTGTTCACATTGTGTGACAGTGTGGCAACCGTCTATGTTCACATTCGGCGACAAGATATCATCCAAGGAGGTAGATTATATTTGAAATCAGCATGAATTATGTGACCTTATAACAATGTTTATTTCAATAATAATTAGATAGAATACATCAATATTTAGAACAAAAATTAAGAGGAATAAGAAGTTTTTAGGGCGAGTCATTTAAATATTAATTCTTATATTATTTTTTCTTTTAACTTCCAAAGCACAGTGAAGTTTTATGTCAAATGACTTTTTCAATCATATAACTTTAAAACTTCATCTATACACAATATTTCTACAACATATTCTAGAATGCAAAGCAATGCCGTGGTACTTGAAGGCAGTTTGGGTGCAGTTTAATGTGAACACCCCGGTAGCACTGGTGATAACCATTCTGTTTTACTTATTCATCCCAAATGGTAAGTGATATACAAGTACTTGTGTAGTGATTATTTCCAAATTATATGATTGGAAAAAAAGATGCTGAGAGTTACATGGTGTATATTAACTTGGATGTTTTATCATACTGTTCACCAAGACACAAAACAATGTTTCTAAAAGTACATGAATTCAACAAGGTAAAAATAAATACACTGGGATGAGAACTTTCATATGTAAAAATTAATCAAATGAAATGCATCAATTTCAGATACCAGTCCCAACAGTATACTTGTTCACGCCATGAACACTGTATACGTCAGTGCAAACGTCATCGTCTGTGCCAAACCTCTACGCATGCTCCATGTTTATCATCCATTTCTGTATGGCACAGTATATGTGATTTTTTCTGTAATATACCAGAAAACCACAGGTCGTGTGGTTTATACCCAGCTGGACTGGGACAACATGCCACAGACAGCATTATTTATGCTTGGAATTTTGCTGCTAATTCTCCCCTTTCTATACTTCATGTGTTTGCTTGTCACGAGGTTAAGGACTTTGTTACACACAAAGCTTTGTAAAATGAAAACTGCGTCCGTTTCTCCATCGGAATCACCAGACTGTCCAAATGAAAGCAATAAAGGAATCGTGCGAGAAGAAATATATAGCAACCATGTTCATAAAAATAAGGAAAATAAAACACAACATTTGAAAAAAGAAAATAAAAGTTATATACTAGCAAATAATGCAAATGATATGCAGTAAGAAATTTTAAACCTTCTGTGATGAAAAACAAGCCAAATATTTTTCACTTTAAATTCCATTTTTGTGCAAATTTGAATAAAAAATTAAAAACAATGCGGTGAAAGTTATTCATTTTATTCATTTAAACATGATCCAAGTTGTTATTTTCAAATGCTGTTTCTGTCCTTAAAGTTTTGAAATACAGCCTTTAGAACTTTCAAAACATCGTTTTCGGTTTTTACACCCAATCTTTTTTGGAAGTCAGATTAATGCGATTTCAAGACTTTTGCTTTGACAATCAGTCATTTCTGTAAATAAACTATACACTGTATATGCATTATTAAAAGAAGTAGAAGTTAGAAGACAAAAGTGCTTTCTTTTTAAAAAATTATTTGTGTGCAAAAGAAGAGGACACGTTTTTGGATTTATGGCCCTAAAAATGTAATGTTCTTAAAAAATATGAAATTGAGTTGAGTAGATAAATATCATGAATAATTAACAGTAAAGAATATGGCATGAAGGAGGACCATTCTGGAAATATGACGTCATTATGTTAAATTTGGAAAATTTCTTAGTTTAGTACAGAAAAGCCTCAGAATGACTAATACCTGTGTAAAAAAAAAAAGGACCTGCCACCGTCGCCCACTTCATTTTTTCGATATATTATAAATTACTTTGAAAAATCACATATTTTAATATTTTTGTTGGCGATGCATACAGAGTATATTTTCTAAAGAAATTTCATTGAAAAGTGATGTCATTTAAAACTTTTTTAAAGAAAATACTGGAAAAATGCACAAGTTAATGACGTCACAATTAGCATCTACATGTAGGAGGTCATGTGAGAAAACAATCTGTGGCTCTCCAAAATGAAAGTGTAATCGAGCGAGAAGAAATATATAGCAGCTATGTTCACAAAAATTTTTAAAAATATATACATTGTATTTCCAAAACAGTATTTTAAAAACTCACTAGAATAAAGACTTTTATTCACTTTTTTATTCTCCATCTGCACTTGTATTTCCATGTCCAATTAGTTTTGCAATATTCTACTTATAAAATTAAAGCCTTTCATTCAATATTAGTTGAAATGTATTCGAAGTCTATATTTTTTTTCTTGCAAGACATAAAAAACTAAATTAAAATGTTTCTTAAACTTTTTTAAAAATTTAAAAAATAAACTGCCAGATGGATAAAATATTCATGATGATTGGAAAATTCTGTAAACTGAACCAAACTGCTTTAATATATCTTATAACATAACAAGAAAAATATCCCTTTGTTTAAAAATCCAGATCAACCAGCATTTTAATTTTCTTTAATGTGTACATTAGGAAAGTTCTTCATTTTCAATATAATTTGGCACATAAAAAATTCAACAGGTATTAAAGGGACTTTCTGTTTGAAACATGATAAACATAAGCATAAAAACTCAATGTACATGTATGTACATTTTGTATATCTTTTCAAACACAATTCTACATTAATTCTTACAATCTTTTTACTATTAAGGGATAATAATCATTTTCTGATGGACTTGATCCTAAAGAGTCTCCACCTCAACAGGAAAAAATCAACACAAGTATTTGACAAAAATATCACAATTAAATTAAAATATAACAATTATGTTAAATGAAATGTTGTTTGAGTTGGATATTCAACCTCAAGTACATTAAATCTGTAGATTCTGCCAAATTCATACAATCTAAGTTAAACAATTTAAACCACACTTTAATTAGATTTTACTTTTATTGCACCAATAGTCCAAAATGATATATTCCATAGGTAAAGCCTCGTTCATGTCTTTTAGTATATCATCCCTTAATTACTGCAATTGGACGAAGCTTTATGGCCTTCCGACTGATTCCTGCCATGTGACCTAAATATAGATAAATGAGTTACTGGAAAAATAATACTAAACAATGTCAAAATTTTCATCACTGGTTAATTAATAAATGTATAACTTTCTTTCTAAAACTCAAAACTTATATTTAAATGAGCATAATAGTTGAAAAATTAATGCAAGAGTTAAAGTTACTTGAAATTGTTCTAAAAGTTTCTAAGATAAGGTCTTTACTGCAGTGAAAACAAACTTACATGTATCAACCACTTCAGTGACATTCTTGTAAGACTCTGGGGCCTGTATAGTGGTAAAGTAAAAAAAAATACAAAAATTATTTTAATTAACAAATACCTAAATAATTGTCAGTTATAATTGTCACTCACTGAAATCTAGTGAAACCAAACACACACAGACCTGACATTTACTCATTTCATTTGCTATATCTTCTGAATAAAAAAGAAAAAAAAATACACCTCCCTCATTACATCTTTTAACAAGAGACCTATGGGTCACATCTACATTGCATCACCTGAGCAAACTGGTTAGGAAAACATATCAGAACTCAGTTTTGTATTGAACAGTACAGTGAAAACTGAGTAAACAGACACCTGTGTAATCACACTGTAAATTCCAACCTAAAATTTCTTTCCTATTTTACTAATATTCACCATTTTACACTGTTCAATCCTACACACTGTCTATTCCAACACAAAATTCGTTTCCCAGTGGTGGTCAGATTTCACTGGTTTCACAGTATGCTAGTTTATGGGTGAGGCAAAATTGAATTTACATTACTTGAGGATGCTTCCATATCAGACAAACTAATGTATTTTCTGTTCTTAAACTCTAATTTAATATCTTTAATTCTAAATCCAAAGGATAAAACTTCCTGATACTTTCATATGTTATTACACAATCCTTTTAATACGGTAGATGAGGTAAGGAGAATTATAAATCATTTATTCAAAACAAAACTGTTATTCTGTACTGTCAAAGCAAGAATGCTTAACAAGTATAAAATTTGGATTACAATAAGAAATATGAAAACTAATTGCAAGATCTTTCAATTTTTATTTCCTAAAATAACTTTAAAACAAGAGGCCCATGGGCCACATTATTAACTTGGGTAATGCAGATCTTTAACTGCTAAATTTCATGCCCAACAACCCCCATCCCTTTTTTATTTTAAAACTTTAGAATCAAATACCCAAGGATGCTTCCAATGAAAAACAGCTTTCCTGGACCAGTGGTTCTTGATTAGAAGATTTTTAATGCTTTTTTCTATTTTTTTCTATGTAAAACTTGGATTCCCTATCTTACCCCCGGGGGTTATGATTTTAACAATTTAATATCTACACTATGCTCCCACATAATCAGCTCTCCTGGCCCAGTGGTTCTTGAGAAGAAGATTTTTAAAGATTTGTTCTATATATTTCTATGTAAAACTTGGATTCCCTATTGTGGCCCTGCCCTACCCCTTGAAAATGGTCATGAAAATAACAATTTATTATCTACATTACCCAAGGATGCTTCAACATAAGTTTCAGTAATCCTGATTACAATGGTTCTAGGGAAGAAGATTGTTAAAGATTTGTTCTATATATTTCTATGTAAAACTTGGATTCCCTATTTTGGCCCCGCCCTACCCCCGGGGGTCATGATTTTAACAATTTAATATCTACACTACCAAAGGATGCTCCCACATAAGTTTCAGCTCTCCTGGCCCAGTGGTTCTTGAGAAGAAGATTTTTAAAGATTTGTTCTATATATTTCTATGTAAAACTTGGATTCCCTATTTTGGCCCCGTCCTACCCCCGGGGGTCAAAAACAATTAAAATATTACAATACCCAAGGATGCTTCCACTAAGTTTCAGCTTTTGGCCCAAAATTCTTGAGAAAAGATTTTTAAAGATTTGTTCTATATATTTCTATGTAAAATGATTCCCTATTTTGGCCCCGCCCTAACCGGGGGTCATGACTAAAAATTTAATATCTACACTACCCAAGGATGCTTCTACATAAGTGTCAGCTTTCCTGGCCCAGTGGTTCTTGAGAAGATGAATATTAAAGATTTGTTCTATATATTTCTATGTAAAACTTGGATTCCCTATTGTGGCCCAGCACTACCACCCGGCGTAATTATTTTAACAATTTAATATCTAACTACCTAACGAGTTCTCCCACATAAGTTTCTATCCTGGCCCAGTAGCTTTTGAGAAAAGATTTTAAAGGTTTGTTCTATATATTTCTATGTAAAACTTGGATTCCCAATTTTGGCTCTGCCATATGGGTCAGAAATTAACATTTAATCAAAAAGGACTTCCACAAATTTCAGCTTTCCTGGCCCATACAGAAGAAGATTTTTAAAGATTTGTTCTATATATTTCTATGTAAAACTTGGATTCCCTATAAGCCCCGCCCTACCCCTGGGTCATGATTTTAAGAGATTTAAATCATACTACCCAGGATGCTTCCACATGTTTCAGCTTTCCTGGCCCAGTGGTTCTTAAGAAGAAGATTTTGTAGTGATCAAACCGATTTTTGTGATTATTCCCAGTCACGGGACTTGGCCCTTCATATTAACAATTTAAACTCCCCTAACACCAAAGTTGATGCTTTGACCAAGTTTGGTTAAAACCCACTTTCAAAGAAGTCGATAAATTGAAAAGTTTACAGACCAACGGTCACGATAGAAAATAATGTGATCAGAAACTTTTCACTTGAGCCTTAAAGAAATCAGGTGAGCAAAATTTAAAGGTAGATAAATATTATCAGATATTTCTGTCAAACAATACCTTTTCATTTATGGGAGAAATGATCATTTATAAATATTTATCAGGTATATACAATGAAAACCAACACTGTGTAATACCTCAGCTGTTTAAATATTTCAAAAATATTTATCTATAAGAATACAAAATGGATCACTGATTACAAAGAGAGTAAACAGACACTGCACATGCTCACTGACCTGGTAGACAGGTAACCAGGAAGTATAAATAACAAACCGAAAGTAGTTCCCAGACAGGTGAATGAAAGTATGGGAAGATAAATTGCTTATGATTTCCTAACAGTTAGTCTTCAAAAGTTGGAACTGAACAGGTATTTCAATACAGATTGTCAAAACAGTTTATCGTATAGATAACTATTATTAACTATGTCAAAATAAATATAATAATGGACACTTTTTAAAGAAATATATTTAGCAAAATTTACGGGGTTTTTTTCAAACTTATTTTATTTTTCCTATTTTTTTTATCCATCTAGCCTAATACTAATACGATACATAATAGCCTCAAGAAAACAGTTTGGTTCATGAGACCAAAAACCAAATTAAAGTGCACAATGCCCATAAACGCAGTGCATAGTATATATATACAGTATTTGCAAATTCTCCAGCAGACAAATGTATTTTTTCAACTGTTAGTATTCTCATCTATTAAAATGTATTATAAAGAAGAAGGGGGAGGGCTAAAAATTGTTTTCAGATTTCAGATCCTAAATTGATCAAAAAATTATAAGTATATGATTTTGAAATAAAGACATATAAAAATAATCATACATTGTAAAAATGATTTTAAAGAGGAAATATCACAGGATAATAAATTTGGTATACAGGTTAATAAATTTGGTGTTTTAAATAGTCAATTAATTCACCTACTATATGTAACTTTTATTTTTATGCGCCCGAATTTTTTCGGGGCGCATATTGTTTTTGTCTTGTCTGTCTGTTTAAAATATAACCTTCGCCATAACTTTGAACAGTGAGAGATGAGAAACTAACTTCAAATCTGTGTATTTGGTATGCATTCTCCACTAATAAAGCACTTTCAACTGACACCAAGATCAATGACCTTTTGACCTTGACTGTGACCTTTATGCTAAAAATAGCTTTTTTTTTACGAACTTTCACTCCAACTTTTGAACCATGAGAGATAGGGACTTCATATTTGTAATTCATACTCCACTAATTAAACAATTTCAACTGACACCAAGGACAATGACCTTGTGACCTGAAGTTTTGACCTAAATTTGCTAAAAATAATTTTTTGAAGTCATATAATTTTTAAACCATTAGGTAGAGATTTATATTTGGTATGCATACTTCACAAATCAAGTGCTTTCAAATGACACCAAGGTCAATGACCTTGTGACCTTGACTGTAATCTATATGCTAAAACTAGCTTTTTCGAACTTGTTACCGCCCGGCGCATAGTGTTTTACAAACACATCTTGTTTCACTTTAAAATTAACATACTTTCAGTTCCACTTGAGACAATGGCCACTTCTACTTCCTGGGCTCAGGAGGTCATCACCTGTGACCTTTGCCCTAAGCCCACTCAGCAGTTCTGTAACAATTGTCAAGTCAGTTTATGTGTGGACTGTGTCAGTAAACATGTGGATAAATTCAAGTCTCAAACACATGACATTGTTCATTTCACCAATAGAAAGATCCAACCAGTGTTTCCTGAGTGTGAGGTTCACCCCAACCAGAGATGCGAGGCTTATTGCCAGCAGTGTCATGTCCAAGTCTGTCTGAAATGCATTCTCAGTTCCCATAGTGGACACAAGATTGTAGAAATGCAAGAGATTTTTAATGAAAGGAAAAGGGAAATTGAAAAAGAAAACCAAGAAATTGAATCCATCATTATCCCAAAGTACAAGAAGAAAATGGATAATATAGCAGGCAAAATCTCAACATCTAGAGCCAAATTTGATAAACTGGAAAAAGAAGCAGAAAAGCACAGAAAACTTTGGCACCAAGAAGTAGATAACATCTTCAACAAAGTTAGTTCCTTGATCAAGTCCATGAGAGAAAATAATAATACTCCTCTACAATCCCATCAATCCAAGTTAAAAAACCTTATTCCAGATATGATGCAAATTGTTGAACAAAACAAAGAAATCCTAAAGACCAACAAAGTGTCTGATGTCAACAACTACAAATCCAAACTGACGGAATACAGAGATATACCTGCGGATGCTGATGTCAAAATTCCTTCACTGAATACAAAAACAGTCCAAGGGAGAGAACTCAGCATAGAGTTAGAAGAATTCAAGGCTACATTAACACAGTCAGCATATATATCTAGTCCGACAGATGAAGTCTCCCATTTGTCTATGAGAGAGTTATTAGACAAAGCCAGAGTGATAGCCACCATTCCTACTGAAGTTAAACCTCTACGGAGTGTGGCCTGTGTAGGAATAGATGAAGCTTGGGTTTGTGGTTCTGACAAAGTTATGAGGCTTGTTGACATACATGGGTCACTACAGGAATCTGTTACCACCTCAGATCAATGCTATCCTGATGACATCTCTGTGACCAAACAGGGAGAACTGATTTACAGTGATTATGGCAGTAAAACAGTGAACATTGTCAGAAGGGGAAGGTCTGAGACACTGATCACCACACCACAGGGCTGGACACCATGGGAACTGTGCTGTACAAAGTCAGGAGACATACTGGTCAATGTGTATAAAAATAAACAAAACAAAATACTACGTTATCAGGGGAAAATACTGAAACAGGAAATTTATAGAGATGAACATAGAAATGTAATTTTTGAAGAGGGATATTTTACACTTTTTATGGCAGAGAACAACAACGGAGACATCTGTGTCTCTGATCGTAATGCTGGCATCGTGATATTGGTAGACAAGACAGGAAGAGTCCGATTCCGATACGATGGGACACCAGCCAGGAGAGAGCAGCCAATTGATCCTGGACAAATAGTGACAGACTCCATGAGTCAGATCATTGTGACAGATGTAAATAATAACTGTCTACACATCCTGGATCAGGATGGACAGTTCCTGGGATGTGTGGACAATTGTGGACTAGATAAGCCTATTGGATTGAGTATGGACAGTGAGGGGAGGCTGTGGGTAGGATTAAAAAATTCAGGAGAAATTAAAGTGATTCAGTACATAAAATAACATACACTGTGTTGTATATGATATTACAGAATGACAGAGCATATTTTGTAAAATTCATATATATGTGAATGAATAGAAATTCATAAATAATTAAATATGCATGATTTATTCATGTGAAACATATCTGACAGATGAAAACTAAGAAAACTTCACATACAGTTTTTGCAAAGTATGAGTTCAACAATAAATGTATTCATTACATTTTTTTTCTATGAATTATTTTCAAGTAAGTCTATTAGTAACATGACGTCATACATGTATTATAAAATTTTTATGTGGAAAACAACGGAAATGAAAGTAGAATGAAATTAAAGAAATAATATTCATAAACTTTATAAAAAATTTTTTTAGAAAACTTGTTTTGATTTAAATCAAAACAAATTTTCTAAAAAAATTGTTTAAAGTTCATTTAATGAATGAATTTAAAAGATATCAATTTCTTTTTTTTTAAATTATTAGCATAAACAGTAAAGGAAATATTAATAATTCTCCTTAAAGGTGCATGGACACAGATTTGAATTTGATATTTTCTGTATAATGTCACGACTTAAATATTTTAATAGCATTTCACACAAAAATATATTAAAAATCTTATTTCATCTAAAAGTTATTAAAACTTCAATTTTTAGACATGTTTGATTGACACATCCTTTCACTTTCACAAATTTTAATTTAATTCTTAATACTTAAATCTGGGATCAACACTCGATCTTTTTCCTATTTCTTTTTTTATTTTTTTTTTTTAATTCTATAGATAGTTTTCGATGGCCCCAAATTTAGCAAAAGTTACCTTATGGTCGCCTAATTGGAGGTCGACACGGTGAGTTTTCCTCTTTGTCTTACCAAGTTTAAGAAAATATAGCAGAAATATTTGGTGCTCTAAATTTCACAAAAAAATTTTGAGCTTCTCAACATCAATTTTCATCAACAGCTACATGTATAGCAGCAGCATCAAATGAAACATAGTATGAAATCTTTATTAAATAATTTTTTCTTAATAAAAGAGGCTTCCAAAAATTTATATACTTCAGAAAAATAATGATTCCTAATTTAAAATCGCAAATATAAAAATTTAAAACTGGTTGACCAATGAAGGAATATGAGCATTTGGACCTCCAGTATGGCGGCCAACGGGAGGTAACTTTTGCTAAAATTAGGTCATATGAAAACTATCTATTATGCACTATATGTCAACAATCACAAAACCCTTTTGTCTCTATAACCTTTTTTTTAAATATATCCTTTTTGACTGATATATAAAAAAAACCTTTAGAATTTTAAAGATTTTGACAAGTGAAGTATTTACTATGTGTTACAAAAAAGTATTCACACTAACTGTATACTATAATTGTCAGTTAACAAAACTATAATATTTGTTGCATAATATGTGTTACACCATGTAAACATACCTCCTCCATGACCAACTTAGGGGAGGCAACTCTAATACTGATTCCTTTTTCCTCTAGAGCACTGAGCACTTCTGTGTAGTCCAGATTCCTCCTGGACTTAGCTCTAGACAAGGCTCTTCCCTAGAAGAAAATAAAAACTCAGTAGCTTATAATTTATCTCGAGACATGTCTTGTTCCTAGAAGAAAATAAAATCTCAGTAGCTTATAATTAATCTCTAGACAAGGCTCGTCCCTAGAAAAACAAGAGGCCCATGGGCCACATCGCTCACCTGAGCACTGTGGCTAGGAAAAAGTAGAAATTAGTTTATTATTGAAAAGTTTAAATCCAAAAGTAGTCCCATGACCAATCATGGCTTTGCTATTCTTGAGAAAAAGATTTTTAAAGAATTTTCCAATATATTTCATGTAAAACTTTGGTCAGCCATTGTGGCCCTGCCCTACCCCTGGGGGTCATGATTTGAACAAACTTGAATCTACACTACCTGAGGATGCTTCCATATAAATATGATCAATTATGGCTTTGTTATTCTTGAGAAGAAGATTTTTAAAGAATTTCCTTTATATTTCTATGTAAAACTATGTAAAAAATAATGGTAGACCAACAGATAGACTGATTGACAGACAGTAGCAAAGCTTTTCTTTTCTTCAAAGGGGGGCATTAAAAATACACACTGTATTAGATATACGAACTTACAGCTCCATGACACGTGGTGCCATAGGTTTCTTCCATTCCCTGCTGAGTCCCTGTCAATACATAGCTACAGGTTCCCATCGTTCCTCCAATCAGAACTGGCTGTCCTGTCAGCTGATCAGGAAAAAAATAGTTACTTACACTGCCTTAGGCATATTGGAATCTTGGCTAATTATGCTAAAACTATAAGCATAAATGATTTTGCACATTAATTTCTATGTCAGTTTTTTTTTTACAGTATTTAAATTTTAATAAAATTTCTACAAAATCATACAGGAGTTAGTGCATAAATGATTTTGCACATAAATATCTTTACCAATTATTTTTTTACAGTTTGTCAAATAAGATTTTCTATAAAATCATGAGAGAGTTACTAGACTTATATTTGCGAATATTGGCACTCGTTGGCTGTACAAAATGCACTTGCATGCTCATGCATTTTTAGAGGCGATGAATGCCAATATTCACCAATACAATGACCCTATAATATTGTCTGATCAAATGTTTAACATTCAGAGGTAAGCTTCTTATACCTGTCCATTATTTTACCTGGTAGTCCACTGGAATGAGGGGGTGGTGGGGAGGGAACGCTCGTGTGGAACCTTTCCTATGAACCAGTAAGGTCCTCTGCTTGCCATCAACAAAATGTTCCTCCACTTTGGCTATGTTGTGTGATACATCATAGATCATGAACATGTCCAGGTCATCTGGGGTACTATCAAACATCTTAGCAAAGGCCTGCACATAAAATCAAAGAACCAGATATCTATGACATAGAGTGACTTCTTTCATTCCTTTTAACAAAGATTTCCACCAACTCATATGTTTTCTGTGAAATCTGATTTATGAAAGTTTTAAACTTTATATTCTATCCAACGTAGCCTTTCTCTGTATTGTTTAATTTTACCTGCCGGCACAGGAAGGTCATGCTTGAACGATTCACCCATGCATAGTTGGCAGCTGCAGCCATTCCTTTAAGGTAGTCTTGACCTTCAGGGGAGTTAATTCTGGCACAGGCCAACTGTCGGTCATTTACATTAATGTTGTCACGCTTCATAGCTTTTTCCATGGCAACCAGTGAGTCTGAAATAAAAGCAAAATATTTATATCTACCACTCTTCATTACAGAAATCATTTTATTATTTATTTTAGGTATGTTACACACACACAGAAGCAATATCATTTTTACTACTGCACAAGTGTAAAGTAAAATTTCTATTTTATTCATTTGCATTCAGTCTCATCTTTTCATTATCAATATCATTTTTAATGATATGCAAATTAATATTTTTAAAAACATTTAAACCAACTGGTGATATCATAACCAACAAAGAGAATCTGTGCTTTTAGGCAATCTGTTTAAAATCAGATATTGAATCAACTCCAAAATTCTGATAGTTGTGATTTTCTGAGTGTATCAACGACCTGATTTAAATTAGATGATTAGTTTTACCTAGTGATCTAGCCCGACCTGATTTTAATTAGATGGTTAGTTTTACCTGTAGCCACCTGGTGGCCCAGCCCGCGGCTCCCACAGTGGATCATCACACACACCTGGCCCTTAGACTCGATCCCCATCTTCTTCGCAGCGAACTTATTATAGATCTCATCCACCACCTGTATCTCTGCATAGTGGTTACCTGCACCTAGCGTTCCCAACTACAACAGGTAAAATACGTATTGTCAATTAAAATAACTGTACACATATCCACATAAAGAATGTTTCATTAATTGAAATTAAGAAAAAAAAACTACAAGCTTGTTGTTGCAATTTTTTTCAGGTTTGCACCTATCTGTACAAACATGTACCCTATTTTTCCTCATGTAACATTATATTACTTTGCTCTATTGCAACAGAATCATATTAAGTCTTTGTTACTTAATGCATCTAGATACTACAATAATTAGAGATGGCAACCTTTGACTAGTTAACTGACTTATCAGTTAGAAAAGTTGTAGCCTGTAACTATTATATAGTACAACATTTTGATACAGACCTATGGGAGGCCCCTTTTCTTGGCCCTGCTGCTATTATTTAGATACAGACCTGTGGGAGGCCCCTCTTCTTGGCCTTGCTGCTATTATTTAGATACAGACCTGTGGAAGGCCCCTTTTCTTGGCCCTGCTGCTATTATTTAGATACAGACCTGTGAGAGGCCCCTTTTCTTGACCTTGCTGCAATTATTTAGGTACAGACCTGTGGGGGGCCCCTCTTCTTGTACCTGCTGCTATGTTTTATTTAGATACAGACCTGTGGGAGGCCCCTTCTATTGGCCCTACCGCTATATATTATTTAGATACAAACCTGTGGAAGGCCCCTTTTCTTGGCCCTGCTGCTGACTTTGGAGGGATCGGCCTGTAACATCCTCCCGTACTCTTCACAGTGTTCTTTGTCCTCTGCCCAGGCATACCCTGTAAATATAGACAGTAAAAACTACAACACCCATGTAATCCATTCCACTGTCTGATCTTCATTTTTATCCCCATTTGACTAAATTCCATGTTCTCTACACTCTGTTATCCTACACTCTCTATATTGTAATACAAACAGGTTTCACTGTAGTGTATCAGACATACCTTGATAAAAAATATATAGGACTATATGTAAATCCGATTAAAATTTAATATCAGACTTATCTAGATAATGGAACTTATGTAAATGAGATAATTTTCATTAATATAAAGTTAAGTGTAAGTTAGTCTAAAACATTGTCCATTATGGAAAAACAACAACATATTTAATCAATAGTAATTCCTTCAGATTTCCTTTATGTATAATTTCTTTTGTCATCAAAACAGAAATACCTTGACCTAATTAAATGATATAAATAATACAGACCTTCCCTGAGTGACCAGTCCATTCCCATCTCTAAGGCCTCTTCTAAATTCCTGAAAATCCATTTCAAATTTAGAATTGGAGAGTATTACATGTAAAAATATAAACAAAAAGAATATTATAATTAATATAAATGTAATACATATCAAAAATTGAGAAAAAAAATCAATACATGTAATAGAACTTTTAAAAAAAACTAATATTTGGAGTGAAGTTCTGTTTTCACAGTCACTTGATAGAAAATCAAAATACAGGACATAAACTGAATAGCTAGCCAAGTTATTCACGTTTTACCTGGTTTTAAACAATTTATATGCTTTTATTTAAATCTCATATATTATGAGCCTTATAGATCAAATTTTTATGTCTCAAAAATAGGTGCAAACGAAAATGACACTCTCAAATCAACTTTTTAAAAAGTCAAACTCCCTCTGGGAAATAGAACACATCGTAGGATTCCCATTTATCATAATATGGCAAATTCTCTTGTCTAGACTGCATTTAGGGAACTGCAGTTCATCAAAATCTCATGATAGATAATTCCTTGTATATTTGCGACTTTATTTGACTGGTGACAAATCTACATCCATGACAAGCCAGCCTAATGATATCATTATAAATCCCCCTGGTTAACTTTTTGCCGTTTATGTTTCCACTCTTTGCTGTATATGTCTCCAAAGCAAAGCCTCTCTAATTACTTCCTCAATCCTCATATGATATTTTATCAGGGCTGTTAATAACTCTATGAAGTCTGAACATTGATTTTTGCTATTGCCTCTCTTTGACTTGTAATGAGTTAATTTGTTAATAAGAAGAATCTGAGAGATATATATCAAATTCAAGCACAATAATAAACTGGACATAAATACATGGATTTTCTCATTGTCAATACACCAGTGGTCTTGTGTTTTAGTCAACACCAGGTGTTGAGAAAAGACAAGATGATAAAGGGTATCCAATGACAGATTTTTCTCAATATTCACTGTATACATTCCAACTGCTAAGTAATTGTTTTTACATTGCATTTCCCTTAAGTTCGAAATGTAAATTTTCATATGACTAAAAAGTTCTTCATCCACAAAATCATTAGAACCAACATTTTTTCCTCAAACCGAAAATTTACTGTGAAATCACTAATTTTTGTGAGGGTTTAATTTTTGTTGTTTTTGAGGCATGGAGAGATCAAATGAAAGTTTGTATAAGGGTACATTACTGCTAAACATTCTTCAACCACAAAATCAAGTCCCCACAAACCAATAATTTTTCTTCATACCTCTAAAATTTGACCCAATGAAAATATGTGATTTTACAGTATTAATGTAATGGTTCTTCTTACTGAGCAGTCATTGGTATGATTCCTTTGGAGCCCACACCCACTGGGATGTGATCAAACATACACTGGGCCAGCTGTTCCTTCACGGGAGCCACATCTTTCTCATAAAGATTGGTACGCAGAAGACGAACCCCACAGTTAATGTCAAACCCCACTCCTCCAGGGGAGACCACTGACTCGGGGTTTCCCATGTCAAAGGCAGCCATGTTGCCTGTAAAGAAATGATAGCCACTGTATTGCTTGAACAGATCTAGGGGAGCTAGGGGGTGGGGTGAGAGACCTGAACACCCCTACCACAGCTGCTCCCCCAAGATTTTCAGAGCAATTTAATTTAGGCAACAAAAAAATTTTCTGCAAATCAAATGTGTAATAAATCAATTCAAGATTAAGCTTTATAATAATTATGATTTGTGAATAAAAGAAAAATGTTCAGCAAAAAAAAATTAATTACCATGATTACTAAAATAACAGCAGAATTTGATTAATGGCACTTCTATATAAAATATTAATTTTAAATCAATTTTAAGATTTGATCTAATTATAATTTTATTATATTGGTAAATATCAACCAACTATTCAGCATAATGATATAATTTTTTTTCTCAATAAAGTAGAATTTTAAAATCTTAAAGTCTTTTGATTGCTATACCATGTTCTTTGTAGCACTGCATTTTGCCAAATGATTCAAGTTTATCTGTGATGAGGGTTTAAATTTCATTCACTTACAATAACTATAGTTTTCACCAGTTTTCCCTGCCGGATGTGAATACCTAATTAGGAGGCATGTCAACAACAAACTTCAAAAAGGCATCCATACTTTCATCTTCAATATCACGCTCACAGCTCACCACATTAAAATCAAATCAATACTAGTAAAAGTTGAATTGCTTCTTCACAAGGGAGACGAGCTTTATTTAGAAAAACCAACCGACAACCACAACCCCCCCCCCCCCCCGAGAAAATAGTAATGTTTTTTTTAGATTTAATAGCTTACAATCTAAGTGCCCTCTATACTACTGCAATATGTCTTGATAATTGAATTAACTTCACTAGAAAAACAAGTTCTTGAGTCAGCAATAAGAAGACCAATTATGGGTTCCCTAAATTTGCCTTTTTCCTCTTCAAGACTGTATTTAAAACATTGATTTCATATTTTACTATTATTCTGATGAGAAAAGCTTTTTTTTTTAAAACCTTTTCTTCATAAATATTTGAATTGTGCCTGTGATGGTCATTCTAAAACATCTTCTTCTTTTTCAAGTAAATGAACTAGAAAATCTTCTACTTTTTTTTTCTTTATTAAATTTTCTTGAATCGTCATGATCATAATGGGATCTCTTTAAATCATGTGATTAAATACTAGTAAAAAGACAGACTTCTCTAAACATCCTAAAAGAAAACATCAATTCCTAAAATTTTATTAAGGCCTCTCTCCATTTCTTTTTAATTTTCTTTCAATAAATTAATAACTGGAAAGCTTAATTTAAAATCTGATTTTTTTTTGGGGGGGGGGGGGTATTCTATTTGTTGTTGTTGTTTTCTTGTATAAAAAAGGATTGCAATGATTGCTTAACAAAGACTTAATATAGAAATAATCTGCCAGTAACATCACCTTACCTATCGCAAATCCATAACCAGAATGAACATCAGGTAGCCCTATAGACTTCTGTAAAACAAAAAATAACATAGATAACATAGACTTCTGTAAAGCAAAAATATCATAGACTTCTGTAAAGCAAAAATATCATAGACTTCTGTAAAGCAAAAATATCATAGTCTTCTGTAATGCAAAAATATCATAGACTTCTGTAAAGCAAAAATATCATAGACTTCTGTAAAGCAAAAATATCATAGACTTCTGTAAAACAAAAACATAGGTAATCAGAGATTACAGAGCTCACCTCAACGAATGTTGTCTGTAAGTAAGGCAAAGTCACACAATTAACCAACAAGAAGTGTACATTCCAAAAATGAAAATATTTAAGCAATTTTAATCTGATTTTGAAATAGACCTACACAAAAAATTTAAACTAGTTCTTCTTCATGAAAATGTAATTAAAATCCAGCATCTGAAGCAAATTTGAGAGTTTTCATCTCTTGATGCAACATTTGTGCAAGTTTGGTTTATACAATGTTATATAAGCCTTATAGTTTTTTGGTAATAGACCTGCATCCATAACTTTTACCTGGTCTATTATCTGAAAATGTTCAGCATCCGAAGCAAGTCCATTAGTGTGCATCCTAAGATGTATCATCCATGCATGTTTGCTCATTATAGGGCTCATAGTTAATTGGAAATGAAACATGCATCAAAAATTAACATTTTCACTCATCAACAAAAAGTAGGTCAGATTCAGCATCCGAAGCAAGCCCGGTAGTATGCATTCTTATATGTATCATCCATGCAAGTTTTGTCATTAAAGAACTCATAGTTACTTGGAAATGAATCATGCACCAAAAACTTTAACCTATTCACTCAACTGGAAAATGTAGATCAGATACAGCATCCAGGCAAGCCTGGTAGTATACATCCTTATATGTATAATCCATGCTAGTTTGATCAACATAGGGCTTATGGTTACTTGGAAATGAAACCTGCACCAAAAAATTTAACCTGTTCACTCAACCAGAAAATGTAGGTCAGATTCAGCATCCGAAGCAAGCCCTGCAGTGTGCATCCTTAGATGTATCATCCATGCAAGTTTGGTCAACATAGGGCTTATAGTTACTTGGAAATGAAACCTGCACCAAAAACTTTAACTTGTTTACTCAACCGGAAAATGTAGGTCAGATTCAGCATCCGAAGCAAGCCCAGCAGTATGCATCCTTATATGTATCATCCATGCAAGTTTGGTCAACATAGGGCTTATAGTTACTTGGAAATGAAACCTGCACCAAAAACTTTAACCTGTTCACTCAACCGTAAAATGTAGGTCAGATTCAGCATCCGAAGCAAGCCTGGTAGTATGCATCCTAAGATGTATCATCCATGCAAGTTTGGTCAACATAGGGCTTATAGTTACTTGGAAATGAAACCTGCACCAAAAACTTTAGCCTGTTCAATTAACCGTAAAATGTAGGTCAGATTCAGCATCCGAAGCAAGCCCTGCAGTGTGCATCCTTAGATGTATCATGCATGCAAGTTTGCTCAACATAGGGCTTATAGTTACTTGGAAATGAATCATGCACCAATAACTTTAACCTGTTCACTCAACCGTAAAATGTAGGTCAGATTCAGCATCCGAAGCAAGCCTGGTAGTATGCATATTTAGATGTATCATCCATGCAAGTTTGGTCAACATAGGACTTATAGTTACTTGGAAATGAAACCTACACCCAAAACTGCACCAAAAATGTTAACCTGCTCCAAAAACATTAACCTGGTCATTCCTTTGCTGAAATTGCAGCATCTGAAACAAATTGACTGGTACAATGAAACACACTAGAACCATCTTCCATGCATGTCTAATCAATATAGGACATAGAAGTACTTAAAAAGAAAACTGCTCCAAAAAACTTAACCTTAACCTGGGACGCCAACGCCGACACCGACGCCGACACCGACACTGACGCCGACACCGACGCCGAGGGTATTACATAAGCTCCCCCAACTTCGTTGAGGTGAGCTAAAAAAAATCATAGAGATCCGTTTAAAGGTATAAATCATGTACATGTACAATAGATTTCTGTGTTACAAAATCTATCATCAAGATCCATTCATATGATGAAAACAAAAGTCCTGTGATTTCAGGATTTTTTTTTGGGGGGGGGGGGGGGGGAGGCCTGAGTAGTCAACACATAGGTAATAATATGTTTAAAGTTCATCATTAAGAAAACCTGAACCACATAATTGAAACATGGACTTTTAATACCACCTTTTTTATATATTTAATATCACACTATTATTTCATATTTATATCACAGAACTTGTGTTCACTGGTTTTATTACAAAATATTGAGTTATGGACAAACCCTCCCCCTTCCCTTTTTAAAATAGTGGATGCTTAGTTCATATAATGGCTATTGTGCATTAATCCTGACTTCCACTTTTGCTGCAGAATCTTGAACCCCATCTCATCCCACAGAAGGGGCAGGTTCAAATCAAAGATTTTGTGCCTCAAAATATTGAACCAAGTTTTTCAGTTCTGCCAACCCCTTCTGATTGAAGAGAAACTTAAGTCAGAATCTGAGTCCCCATACACAGACTTCCAGCAGCAGAAAAGACCTCAATCAAGGCAGTAGATGGCTGGTCAATTTAAAGATGATTAAATTAACAAAGTAACAAATCATAACATATGTATTTACCAACCATCTTAGCTAGCCAAGAGTTTCTGATACGCTACTCGAGAGATCTCCTCATAAGCCCTTGGCATACAATGTTAAAAATAGTTGTCAAAGAGATCTTTTTCTCAAATTGTGATTGGAGTGGATCGACATTGATTGACAAACCAGCAATTGTATAAAATTGTAAATGAAAATATCTGTGTTCAGGGCAATATTTTAACTCTTTACTCTCGGGAAAGTAAAGCGCAAGTAAACAACGCCCACATGCTTTTCTGTAATAGTAAGATCCAAACATGAGAATTCAATGTGTTAAATAAAGTTACCATGATAGTCTTACCCCAACAATTCCAGGAAGAGAAGCCACATTTGCGATCTGTTTCATTCCCGGCAGAAATCCACCATACCCCTGACTTCGACAGGACTGTTTTAGTTCATCAAACATCAATTTTTCCAAAGTTTCATTTGTATAAAAAATGCCCTCCACCTAAACATAAAGAGTAAACTGATCAGAGACCCGAGGAACTAACAAAATAACAAGGCATGTATTTGTCCAGCTAATAATTGTACTTAAACACCCTCTTGACTGTCACACAGTAAGCTATAAAACTTCAGAAAGTACTGGTCAGAAAAAATAAATTCTGACCTTTGATTATATTTTTAACTCATATGATTCAGTAAGATATAGTGGTTTGTACATATTTCAATGTTTATTGAAGTTAAATTCATAAAGACCTGCTAATAAGTAATAAGCATTTATGACAACTGGTGGACAGATGAAACCATCATTTTATTGCTAATGATTTCTTTTTGCTGCTTAACAGTCAGGGGTGGTACTGAAATCAGTCATTTTTGAAAATATATATATAATATTTCTTCATACAGTATATAATGTACACAATTTAATATTTTTTAAATATAATCAAATATCATATTTCCATTTCTCAAGTCAATTTTCGTAATTCCCATTTACTACAGTAATTAGATATAGTACACTATCCTGCTTTAGACCCTTGTGTAGAGAATCATCTTGACAGGTAACTGAAACCAAAATAATTTAGTGCGCTGTAAAACTAATGAGATAATTAAGTGCGCCCAGACCTAACAATTTGATAAAAAATGATGAAAAACAGTCATTTTTAATATCAGAGATAACTCTATTTCTAAAATAAATTTCAAAATAGAAATGACTGTTTTTCATCATTTTACTAAAAAATGATGAATTTCCATCATTATTAAAAATCAATTTAATGACTGAAAATCATCATTTTTAAAAATGATGGATTTCAATCACACCCCTGACTGCTTAAGGACAGGTAAACAGTCTAAATTTGGTTGTATAATATACATTTATAATAAAACTTCATACAGTTATGTTTGTAACCTTGGGGAAAAAATTAATATTTTTTATGGATAATCAAATATCTATTTATTTCTACAATTGGGAAAAGTCTTCGTAATTACAATAAATTTAACTAAAATACATCTAATTAACAACTTGACTATTTGTCTTGTTTTCAGTCAAAAAAACTACTTTAACAAAATACTTTTGTGGTGCATTGTTTGTTGTTCAAATAGAAAATATTAAAGTTAGATTTAATGCGAACAGTATACTATAAGTGGTTTTAATTCGTGGAGTTAAAATTTCATGATTTCTCAAAAAATACCAATCATGATTGTTTTAATTTCATGATACAAGACATTAATTCAAACTTTGTATAAGCGCTACAACATTTAATAAACAAGAGGCCCAGGGGCCACATCGCTCACCTGAGCACACCGGCTTGAATTTTAACTAGTGTTGTCACGATGATCGATTTATAATCGATGATCGGTCGGAAAGGCTGTCGATTTTAGACAATCGATTGGAGATTTTAACAATCGATTAATCGGTATATTTCAGCACATATCTTTTTTACAGTTTTCTCACTTTTATTTCAAGAACAGGCTCTTGTTATCAAAATATATATCTTTCAAGAGTTGTCCTTTACTATTTTAGAATACACTGTACTTAAAATCTGTTTAAAATAAATCAAAAGATAATGATATTTGTATTTCTAAACTGAAGAAACTAAACTACTTGTTTAAATAAAATATATTAATTTTCAGTATTTGGGGGAATTCACCTGTCATTTCATACGGAATCACAAGGAATTTGCAATATTAAATGTCTTATAACAGTTTAAAAAATTAATTCCATATACATTTTACATGATCATGTAAATTAAAACCTGATCTGTCAATGCTTACTTTTCCCAGGCCAAGTAATTCCTAATCATAAAAAAATCTGTATTACTGATCAGAAATAGTTAATCAGACTGCATATATACTGTTTTTAGAATTTCGATCTGTACAATGCACCTTTACTTACATTATTTAACAATAAAATTCAAATTTTTATAAAATCTAATGCCTATTTTATGCAAAGGGTTACCGATTCGATTATTGGTCGATGATCAGTCGGTTAGGGTCAACCGATATTACCGATTAATTGATTCTGAGTTTCAACCGATTTGACAACACTAATTTTAACCCACCCCCCCCAGGGGGTCATGATTTGAACAAACTTGAATCTACATTACCTAAGGATGATTCCCTATAAATATCTCTAAGCATGGCTTTGAATACTTGAAAAGAAGATTTTAAAAGGCTTCCTTACATATTCCTATGTAAAACTTTGATCGGCCATTTTGGCCCCATCCTACCCCCGCGGGGTCATGATTTGAACAAACTTGAATCTATATACACTACCTGAGGATGATTCCACATGAGTTTAATCTTTCCTGGCCTAGTGCTTCTTGAGAAGAAGATTTTTAAAGATTTTTCCTATATATTCCTATGTAAAACTTTGATCGGCCATTTTGGCCCCACCCTACCCCCAGGGGTCATGATTTGAACAAATTTAAATCTACACTACCTGAGGATGATTCCACATGAGTTTCATCTTTCCTGGCCCAGTGGTTCTTGAGAAGAAGATTTTTAAAGATTTTTCCTATATATTCCCATGTAAAACTTTGATCGGCCATTTTGGCCCCACCCTAACCCTGGGGAGCCTTTGGCTCAGGTGAGCTAAAAACTTTGTTAGCATTCACAATGGGTTTAATTTCATGGAAAACTAATTTAATTGAGAACTTAGTGAAGTTAAAAGTAAAACCATCGTGATTATTTGCCAACCTACAGTATTCTTCTAATTTTCTTACATTCATGTTATCCACAAAGCCTTTCTTTATTCTCCAACAACAATTTCCAATTTTCTCCAAATACTTCAGCTCATCATTGTATGTTCTCACAACCATTTTGACAACTTTTATCTGAAAAATGGAGTCATGTTGATCTTATATAAAATGTTTAAATTCCTTTGAGTTGTACAGGAAAAAGGATAAAAACAAAAAGTCTGTGAGCCAATGCTCACTAGAATAAAACCCACTCTGATGTGAATATCATGTCAATACACAAATTTTAAGATTGTCACTCTCCTACGATGGAGGTGCAGAAGGTATCCATTTCAGCATGGAAGTGGAACAGGTTGTTAGCATCAGGAACACCTTGGGCCTTTCACAGAAAAAAAAAAGTTTTCACAGAAAACAGTTTTTCTTTGAAAGGCCTGAGGTATTCACGATGAGGTTGTTCTAATTAGTGTGTACAAATGTGCATATATAAATAATTCTACAATTTTGATGGCTTTTAAAATTCATTTAATGATATAAAAAGATAATCTGACATGTTAAGCAATGATGCATTTGATGACTTTAAAAAGCTCAACCATATATATTTACAAATCTACCTGATACTGGAAACAAAAAGAACTGTCATAGTCATGCCTCTGCGAAGAATGTGATAAATTTCAAGCGTCTGCAATGAGCAGTTGCTGAGAAAACTGTGACGAAAATTTGTATGTATGGTACTGGCAGATGCCTAGATGAACAGGCAATTGACATAAAAATTTAACAAAAATGAAACTTAAATGTCCATGACATGACCATATGACATGCCTCAACAAAGAATGTGATAAAATTTCAAGCATCTGCGGTGAGTATTAGCTGAAAAAACTGCGACGTAAATTTGTTATGTAATGGTACAAGAAATTGACGGATAGACAAACACTGATGGACAGACACACAAGGATAGAACAGTACCCCCCTCCCCTCTCCTTCGGAGCCGGGATATAAATATACACTGGTCTGTAGTATTTATAGTTTTATTATCGAGGAATTTCGAACTAATGCTAATCGTCAACTCAGCATTTTTTAAGAAACATTTACAGACTTAATGTAAACAAAGACTTGTCACTCTGTTCATTGATTCTGTGATAAAATTATGTTCATTAAAAATTTATCTTAGAATTTAAATTTTCATTAATAATTTGCAATATTTATGAAAATCATGTTTCAATATTTACCTTTTTTTTTACGCAATTTCGTGTTACTTTCACTTTTGTATCTCCTCAATCTGAAGAGCTCCTCCAGGTACTGCTAACTTGAACGCAAAATGTTTCGTTTATAAATAATTTCGACCAAAAGTAAAAATAAACCTGTTGAGCTTGAAAAGCAGAAAGATAATTTTCATTAAATTTTCTGTATATTAATTTCTGGTATAGAACAAATAAATGTAAATGCGTCGAATTGGGACAAAGTGCGCATAATTTTCAAAATGTTTCAAAATATTCTGTTTGGACCCTACTAGTAGCAAAGCGTAAAACATAAAAATGTAAACAGATTTTCGTCTTTCATTTAGGACATGGCGAAATCAAGGAATTGGTGACGATAATCCCATCAATTTGACATATATTATACCGACTTTAAACTCAAATATATGGCTTCCTAAGTAATCTTGTAGCGGTAATAACCTAGATAATGGTAAATTTGATGAGATGTGAACATTTTCTTTACCATAGAATTACAAAACTTATCGATTATGCCAGGACAAGCAAGGATTTTGTTAAGGTTTTTATTACCCAGTTAATTGGGCATGATAAGAAGCCTTATCCATTCTTATCAAGAGGGAAGAAGACTGAACATGCTGTGAATCGCTCACTTCGGGGTCTGATAATTTGCTGTCTCTTGGTCCAAAAAATAATAATACTACGTACGTCAACTGAAGTCAATTGACCCTTCAGTGTGCTGTTTTTACCGTTCTAAGAGCTGTATTTTCAAACTAACGGAGTCCATCGTTAAACAACAAATATCGCTATCAAACATGTCTTTTTTTGTTTTGTACAATATAAAAAAAAGACGAGAAAAAAAAAACAGACAAATAACAAGCAAATTCAAAGAATATATTGTGGTCCCCCGCTTTCGGTGTCTTTGTGGGTGAGATGTAATTTTTATGGCATATAAACATACATCTAACGTTAATTATTTATCTTTTAATAAAAAAAAATTATACCCCTTACCTAATAATAAACATTAGGTAGGGGATATATATTTTTTTATTTAAAGAGAAATAAATAACGTCAGGTGCCTGTGGGCATATTATATCAAATATAAACGCTCTTTCATACGTCATTCAGAAGTCATAACCGATATTATTTTTTTTTTTAATTGGGTCAATGTTGAAGGTCAAGGGGTCAGAAATCACAGAAGCTCGGAAATATATTGTCACAGGAAATCCACATGTCAAATATATAGTAGTTACCCCATATCATACTGTTGGTTATGTGCAGATACCCGATGGGCGTGGTCATAATCACACGAGGGAGCGTAGCTCCCGAGTTTTCATTATGACCACGCACATCGGGTATCTGCACATAATCAACAGTATGATATGCCCGGGGTAAATGACTTAAACCATAGTTTCCAAAAATCATTCATATGTAAGTCAGCTTAGGAATTGGTCGGACTGGTTCGTGTGATTGAAACGTTAAGTGTTTGTTTTCAATGATACATGTGGATTTTATATGATTTTACGCTACTTCGTGTTCTTCTGACCACCTCCATCGAGTACAGGGTAAGTTATTTGTATACAATACTTTTCAAAAATTGATTGTATGTTGTTAAACGTTTTCCTCGAGAATTTTTCACTCATGTGGAGACGCCACGTCATGCCGGTGGAGAGCTACAAATTTTGTCCTTTACTCGGCACTCAGTGTCATTGAGCAGCAAGGGATCTTCTTCGTGCCAACACCTTCTGCGACACGGGACCTCTATTTATACGGTCTCCACATCCCACATTGGGATTCAACTCCTTACTTCGTGACTCTAGGGCAGGCGCTCTAACCACTGCACCACGCGGGCGACATAAAAGTTAAAAAGTTTGTCTGATTTATGTAATTAATTGAAAAATTAACGAGTTGGTTTCAATGAGATATGTTGATATATAATTTTTTTCTCTTAAATTTCAATCGTCAAAATCAAAAATTTAAATTTATTATGAACTTGGTTTAACTTGAATTTGAGAAAACCCGATACATACTTTGTCGTGCACAGTGGTACGTTGATTAAAATGTTTGTTAGACATGTTAGAGGTTATGTATATATTTCAATTTAATATCTTTCATCGGCTAGATCCGCAATCAAAAACTCTATTTAAGTAGCCTACAGTAGTGTACACTTTTGTTTTTACGTCATGTTTGTACCGTGTTTCCTTTGTTGGTTACCAATACGATACAGTTATTTGGCCAGTTCCGAATAAGAAACCGATTCGACGGTGCTATAAATATACTAGGAATTATATCAAAAACCAAGTGTTTTGTCAAGGTAGTTCAATGACTTGTGGAATTAAATATTATTTCATAAAAGTTCAGACTTCCCTCAAAAAAATTTATTTCGCAACTTACCATAGGTGTCCATTTTACCAGTTACGAATAACCCGACGGGTTCCGGATACCCTAGAGATTCTTATTCAATTCAACCCTAAATTAACAAATATACGTCCCAGACGTTATCCATTGGCATGCCTAAGAAAAGTTAAATTAATTGCTTACCAATAAATTATATGTATTTCCAAAGTTTAAAGAGAAACTAGAGGTACTGTGGGCACTGAGCTCATTTTAATGATACCCCACGCCTCCTTTATGATTATTTAAGACAAACTCCATGTTTTACTCTGGGAGACCCGAAATAAATGCCAGATCAAAAAGTAAAACTAGAGGTACTGTGAGCGATGAGCTCACTAAATGATACCCCCCGCCTCCATATAGTTATAATGGCAAAGTCCATGTTTTGCTGTGGCCGGGAAACCCAAAATATGTGTCGGATCAAAAAGTAAAATAGGAGGTGCACAATGGCATTATGTAATAAAGCTTCTGTGAAAGTTTCATCAAATTTCATTCAGTGGTATGAGAGGAGTTGCGGATAAGAGATGGGTACCCCAAAGCGTAACAGACGGACGGACAGACGGACGGACGGACGGACAGACGTACAGACGGACGGAATTAACGATTACTATATACCCTCCCGCTTTTCAAGTGGGGGATATAATAAAAGGTCACAATGTCACAATGCAATAAAGAATACGTGAAAGTATTATTAAATCTTATTCAGTGGTATAGGAGGAATTGCGGATAAGAGATGGATATACCTTTCAATATTACAAAGAATGGCAGTATCTATGTTTTTCCCAGGGAGCCCAAATTATGTACCAGATCCAAAAATAAAATAGGTGCACTTTGGCACTGTTGAACAAAGATTCTGTGAAAGACTCATTAAATTCTGTGAAGCGTTATTAAACTTTATTCAGTGGTAGAAGAGGGGTTGCGGATAAGAAATGGATACACCAGAGCATATCAGACAGACAGACGTACAGCTAGACGGACGGACGGACGTACAGACGGCTGGATGGACAAACATCCCATTACTTTATACCCCTTCTTCCTGTTTTTCAAGCGGGGGTATAATAAGTCACGTTTACAATGAAAAAAAAACATCGAAGAGTGAATTTATAATATTGTTTAAAATGGGTATATTCGGAACTGGTAAAATAAGAACACGAAAATATTTCGATATCTTCCAGTTTTCTAAATATTTATTTTTGACAATTTTTTAGTATATATTAGAGTACATATCAAACTTACTTTTGATACCTGGAACGTTGTTTTATGTGAAAAATTTATGCATCTACAGAGGTTTTTCTGCAGACTTACGCGTCGCGGCGATTCAGATTTGTTGCATTGTAAAAGTATGTCAACCGTTTCAAGTACGATAACGAAACCAAACTGAGGGCAAAAAATCAAAACTTCACATAATTCAAACACTCATATATAAGCCTTCTTACCATAGAAATCAATTTATTTTTACACTGTTGAATTTATTAATTATCAGTCCTTAAATTACTAATTATTCGGAACTGGCCAAACGACTGTATTGGAATCTACTAAGCTAACGACACCGAGCTGGTCATGACACTTTAAAATAAATGTTTAAAAAATCAAGCGATTTCTGAATTTTTTTTTTAAACTAACGTTAAAGTATTGATGCCCGTTTTTAATTGTTAATTATAATAAAATGCTCTCCACAATTGATAATTTTTACTCTTCTGAATTGGTATTATAACAAGCCCAGGTGATTGTTTCATTGAAAAATTGTGCATGATTTTATAGTTCTTTTGTCCTGACTCGATGGGCGGGGCTATAGAAAAGTGTGGGTTATGTACAGAAAACTCACACTTTTAACAAAAGAAATCACACCCAACTATGGTACAAGAAATTCCTTGTACCTTAGTTAGGTGTGATTTTTAAACATTTTTGAAAGTGTCATGACCAGGGTGACGTTAGCTTAGTAGATTCCAGTATCGTTCTTTTGATAACCAACAAAGGAACAACAATGAATTAAAAAAAAAAAGTTTAAACTACAGTAACTGTACTTAAAATATACAAAACCTCTAACAAACATTTCAATCAACGTACCAATGTGTACGACAAAGTATGTATCGGGTTTACAAAAATTTAAGTTAAACCAAGTTCATAATTAATTTAAATTATTTGATTTTGACTATTTTGACGAGGAAAAAATCATATCAAATTAACATATCTCATTAAAACCAAACCCGTTAATTCTTCAATTACATAAATCAGGCAAACTTTTTAAACGGACGTAGATATGTTTAATTTTTATGTCGCTCGCGTGGTGCAGTGGTTAGAGCGCCTACCCTAGAGTTACGAAGTATGGAGTCGTATCCCGCTGTGGGATGTTGAGACCGTACAAACAGAGGTCCCGTGTCGCAACAGGTGTTGGCACGAAGAAGATCTCTCACTGCTCGATGACCCTGAGTTCCGAGTAAAGGACAAAATTTGTAGCTCTCCACCGGTATAACATGGTGTCTCCATTTGAGTGAAAAATTATCGAGGAGTACGTTAAGCAACATACAATCAATTTTTGAAAAGTTTTGTATACAAATCACTTACCCTATACTCGATGGACGTGGTCAGAAGGACACGAAGGAGCGTAAAATCATATAAAATCAATATGTACAGTATCATGAAACCATACAGGTAATGCTTCAATCACACGAACCAGTCCGACCTATTCCTAAGCTGACTTACATATGAATGATTTTTGAAAACTATGGTTCAAGTCATTTACCCCATATCGTACTGTTGATTATGTGCAGATACCCGATTGGCGTGGTCATAATGACAACTCGGTAGCTACGCTCCCTCGTGTCATTATGACCACGCCCATCGGGTATTTGCACATAACTGCATGCATCTCCTCTTAATAAAAAGTTAATTGGAAAAATTGAAATTTTTGAAAATAAGGCCAAACTTCAAGGACAAGGTCACAAGACCGAAAATCATAGTATACAGTATTTAGAAAGGTCCTGTAACAAGCAGTTGCACAGGTTTGATATGAAATCCGGATCCCTATGTCATCTCATTCAAAAGTCACAAGCAAGGTTAAAGTTTTTGAAAAATCGTTCAAAATTCAAAGTCACGAGGCCATGAAAGCCCTATCCCTTCTCTTTCAAAAGTATTTACCAACTTTTAGTCTTTAATTTTTTTAAAAGTAATTAAAACTTCAAGGCCAAGCTCACGGGGTAAAAAATCATAGTATATTTAGAAAGATCTTGTCACAGGCAATAAACAGGACTAATATGAAAGCCCTATATACATGTATCTCTTCTCATTCAAACGCCATGACCAAAGTTTTTGAAAATTAGTTCAAACTTCAAGGTTAAGGTGACGATGTCAAAAATTATAGTGTATTTAGAAAGATTTTGTCACAGGTAATATACATGTTTAATATGAAAGCCCCGTTTCTTAATTTTCATTCAAAAGATATGACCAATGTTAACGTTTTTGTGACGGACGGACAAACTGACAGACAATTGAGATTTAATGTCCCATCTCTTTCGCAAAAGCGGGGGACAAAAGATGTGTAAAATTTCAAAAACTATTAAATTACATTTAATTTTCAGAGAATAAGCTCCCTGGAGTCGCAAAGAAAGGATTCTTTTGCTTCGGATGGGACCATATATGTAAATAAACCGAGCAGGTCCCAATATCTCAGTCTAGGTCCTGGCACGAACAAGATCTTCCTGATCAGCTGTCATATATAAGTCTAAGTACAGGTCTAAAGAATGAAGGTGAGAATGAAAAATTGAAAATTTCATAAAACTTTTATTTACTAAACCTCAATCAATTTGACGTTCGTCTTAAAATTCATTCAGATCGACTACTCTTTAAAATATGATGCACCCGTATACGGTGACATCTTATGGCGAACAGCCGAGGTCAAACTCAAATGTTAAATGTTAACAAATCAAAACTGTTAGTATTGTCAAACGGACTTGTACAATATGAAAGCCTTAGTACTAACGGATATAGTAGTAACGAATCTTTGATAACGCACAGATAAAATTTTAAAATTAATACAAGTTTGGATCTCATCTATTGTCGTACGTCAAGATCGAATTTGCGACGTAATGAATAAGTTCTTTTCGGCACTCATTTTGAATTTGATGAAACAATTAATGGAGACGCATCCCATATAATATATAGGATTAAAAATGCAACACAATTTAACGGTGTTCTCACCCATGCATGTTTCACTTCCGCATCGTAATAACGGTGTGGACGTCTTTAGAGGAACTACTATTTTTTGTATATAGGATTTTTAAAATCCGTGTGTGTGATACACGTTTCTCAACCTATGTATCACAGTTCGTGAAAATTTTATTATTCAAGCAGATGTAATTTTGTAACAAACTACTTTTAACATATAATTATGCATTGCATTTTCAACAAAACCTAAAAACTAACAAAGTGATGTGCTTTACTTTTATGTAAAAATGCTGTTCAAAGTGAAGTGGTTTACCTCCATAAGAATGCCGTCCCATTATTCAATAGGAGATTTGTTCATTAACTTTTAATTAATCAATATTTCTGTCAGGTTCACCTTTCCCTGCTGTCACACTGTCAATACGGTTCCTGAATGAGGACTGATAATCAGCCTCTAATTATTATTATTCCAACGTCCACGGATAGATTATTCGTAATTAATGTCCTAAAGTTATAAATAATCTTTGGATATGACCACCATGTGGCAAAAAAATCATAAAAATATGCTGTTTGTCGCATGCAAGGCCATTTAGGCCTCTTTATGGACATGTGCAACGTACCTTACCGACTGGTAATATTTCAAGATATTCTTAGATTAAGATTTTAATGTCATCAGATGTTCATTGAAAAAAAAAATCAGCATATGCATTACCAAGGGTTTCAAAGAAAAATATATATAAATTACTAAACATATACTCTACACGTTTCTTTTACCAAAATTGTTCAAGAAGAAGTGTTCAACACCATAAATATATAGACATTAGAATATAGCACACAATACCTTAAAGAATAAAATTGGAACTCTTCAACTCGATGGAATTAGATAAACAAGTTCAAACTGCGAATGTCCTTAATGGTTAAGTGAGATCAATGGAATTTTTCAATGAATGAGTTTTGGGTTATAGATGAAAGATCGATTGTATATTGTTTAACGTCCCTCTCGAGAATTTTTCACTCATATGGAGACTCCACCACTTGCCGGTGGAGAGCTGCAAATTTTGTCCTATATTCGGCACTCAGGGCCATTGAGCAGGATTGGGGGATCATTTTCGTGCCAGCATACTGCGACACGGGACCTCGGTTTAGACGGTCTCATCCGTAGGACCGGTCTCCACGTCCCACAGTGGGATTCGAATCCGCGATGTAAGAATCAACTCCTTACTTGGCGACTCTAGAGCAGACACTCTAACAACTGCGCCACGTGGGCGACTTTAGTAGAAAGATTCATGTACACTGTATATATTTTTTTACAAGGTTGTGTTTGTCAGTTCACACTTGAAATCACGTCTGTCCTATTTAAAAAGTCACTATCCAGTTAAAAAAAATTACCCTGTTCTTTGAATTCGGCCCGTTTTAAATTCGGCCGACTAAAAGTTGGACAAAAAGGATGAAATAAAACGGGGTATAGATATTTTCCTGTAGAAAGTAATACTGGAAGGTATTACATTTTTCAATCTGCTAGACAGATAGAAAAATACCACATAAAATATAATTTGATTTTCAATGTATCCATTATTGAAAGAATAATTTTAGAGTAACTTTTCAAATACATATATATCGAACAAATTAAGTCAGATCTAGGAACGTCGATTAATAACTAGCTTCATAATTTTAATACCAGTGTTTTAATGGTTATAATTTATACCTCTAATTCCAGCTCTTTTTTTAAGGAGGGGGGGTGCGGAGGATGTCTTCCATTGAAATCGGGCTTTAAGGTTAGGTTTGCGACTCCCTCCAGGGCCATACATGTATGTATTTATAATTTTTCTTGTAAACGAATAAATGTTCATTAATTATTTTCTTATGTTTAACGCATATAAATAAAAACTATGTCATTGTCAAAATACAATGTTCTAGTTGTAAATTCCTTTGAAATTTGTGGAAGAAATAATTATTGTTTTGTCTTTTTTTCCCTGTAACATATGCCCCCGGCCCCACACTCACCCGACGCAGCTCAAAAAAAAAACGTTGACATGAATTTGTGAAATAACAGTTCATATAATTACCTTTAACAGAGATTTTAATACTTCACGGAGAGAGAGGGTGGAGGAAGATGTTTTAAAAATATTTTCCGTTTTCATTTGATTTCTGTAGTGAAAAACATTCAAGTTTAGTTATCTCTCTTTGTTTTCCCAAATAAATAATGTTTTGTGAAAAATCATATACAAGTAATTATCTTAATGGTAATATAACAACCAAGTTTTACAATAAACGTGATTACTTTAACTTTTCAATTGTCAATTTCCCTTACTTAGGCAGCAATATACCTTTGTCATCTGCATACGGAGTTTATATCTCTCATTTGATTCGATACGCAAGATGCTCTACGTGATCTATAATTTCTAAAACGAAGTAAATTATTGACTAACAAGTTGATGAAACAAGAATATCAACAGCCTCGTTTAAAGTCATCATTTTGCAAGTTCTAACGTCGATAACAAGACCTTGTTAGCAAATATAATTTATCATTTATTCAGAATCAAATGCTGACTGACGTTTTTCATTCTAATTGTTAGACCATTCGTATTTACACACTAAAATGCCGACGGATATTCCTGTTATATTTCCTGATCTGGACAAGGAACACACGGCGGGTGTGACCGTCAGCTGGGGATGCTCACTCCTCCATGGCACCTGATCCCACCTCCGATGTTTTGGAGATCCGAGTTTGCTCTGCTCTTGATGTGTATTGCTTAATGGACTTTAAATTTGAACTTGAATACTGTTTGTCATCTCCATATATTTCACTTTATAAATGTATATGAAAAAAATTGACTTGGAGTTAGGCAAGAGAAAAATACTATCGTTCGCAGTTTTTTGCTTCATTGATGAAGGAAGATCGTTAAAAATTGTTTTATTTAGAATCGTGTCATTAATATGTTTTCTTGATACTTGAAATAAAAGGGAGTATAAAGTTTTTAGAACTTTATCCGATCCAATTTGTAAAATTCAAAGACAAAAAAAAAAGGTTTAAACTCCCATGCTCCAGTAAGTTATGATTTTTAACATAGATTTTATTTGACAATGTACAAATGCTACTCACATATATTATATGAAGCATGTAATACACACATGCAGGTTTAACATCATATATGGATACATGTATTTTAACAACACGAATTTCAGGTGATTTGAACTGGATTCAATCTCATCATGTCGATTGTATAACAATGATCAAGAGTATGAAAAGCGGCAACTCGTCTGCAAATTTGCTTGAAAGTACATATTGAGGGTTTTTTCGCAGATATGCACCGTGTTTTGATGAAAGTAGTCCAAGAATTTTCCCATTTCTCATATCGGAAAACTTTGGACTGAATGTTACTAAAAACAAAGTGTCTTTAGTTCATAACTGCAAGCGAAAAATCACAATTCACGATATGGAGTTCAGGCTCGACAGAATAAGAAGTATAGGCATGAATTTAGTAGTGTATTCTTACATGTACTCCTCCATAGCACCTGATCCCAATTCTGATGTGTTTTGAGGTCCGTGTCTCCTCAGCTCACGATTTGCATTGCTTGAATGGACGTTGAGCTTAAATACTGTTCGTTATCTCCATGTTTCATTGTTCAATATGGACAACAAACAGTATTTTACTGCTTAAGGACAGATGGTACAAACAATTTTTTTTTGGAGGAGACTCATGTCATAAGTTTAGAAAAGTGGCTTATTCTTAAAATTTTTTCTCCTAAGAACTGGAAAATGAAATAGACATGGAAAATATTAGTAATGTTTGAATAAAAAAACAAATATGGACAAATCACACTCAGTAAAGGTTTACAGATGAAAACAAATTTCAGAATATGTTGCCTTGGTGCTAAAAGTGTAATATAAACTTTTATAAAATATACCAAGCCGGGTGAAATTTATGAGGAAAAACTAAATTGCAAACAATCAGCAATATCACGTAGGCTGATTTTTACCATTTTGCTTTTCCTCATACAATACACCTGGCTTGGTATATTTTTCTAAAGTTTATATTACACGCTTATAGCACCAAGTAATTTCTTTGAAATTCTAGTATTACTAATATTTTCCAAGTCTATTTCGTTTTCAAGTTCTTAGGAGAAAAAATTCTAAGAATTATCCACTTTTCGAAACCTGTGACATGATAAAAATCTCCTCCAAAGAAACAAAAAATGTTTGTATCATCTGCCCTTAATTAACACCAGTGTCCATGCATGGATATCAATATTTAGCGTTCAAAATTAAAGCAATGAATTTGAAAATGATAATGGATAACTTAGGTAAACACGTACATCATCTAATAATGCAATTTAAGGTGAATACGCGAACAAGATGAAATAACTCATAGGAATATACAGTAAAGGTAACGATGTTAGAGGGAATGTAAACTGTCCTGGTCCCCATTTGTGTCCGAAACCGGAACCGGAACTGTCCGAACGCCATGTTTCTCGTCATAGTTCACATTCAACTTGATCCTTTCATTTGTGTAACTATCTGCAAAAGTCAAAGACACAAAACCATTAAATTCTTAAAGTTTAAATGATGCGCTGCTTTCATGAAATCATACTTAATCGTTGAAAACCGCTAATTCCTAAGTTTCTGATTATATAAGATCAACATCCAATTTTGTTAATCATACTAAGTTAAATATACCTGATCGAGACCTTCAAGGTGAAGATATATTTTTGGACCAGACATAAAAAGCTTCCAATGACACAACTAGGAAATATTAAAAATCATGTTCACCTGGACCTGACCTTTCAGGTAAATCAAACATTTAATATTTTCTACATCGGACCAAAATTAGATAAAGAAATCGCAAATTAATAGAACTGGTTATGAGCATTATTACTGATATTTTTTTCGGAAATATTTCTATAGACATACCTATAAGATCTATTTCGTTTGTTACTCATTTGTCTGACTTTGAAGAAAACGCAGATTTGAAATCTTAGAATAAATATTTATCCTGCTTAAGCGAGTGATGCATTCCTGTATGAACTATTTAAAAACAGTCTTATCTTAAACTTTGAGATTGTTTTTTACTTCATGCCACTAGGATATTTTAAGAGCACACGTAATTGTTTCAAATCCAGTTTGCTTTTCTAAGGATGAAAAAGTTTTCTTCTTAGATCAATTCTTATGTATTTTTTTTTTGTGGGAAATAGTCAACTGCATAAAAGTAAACAGTTGAAAGCCATACTATTTACAAAAAAAAAATGATTTATTTCTTTACTTTGGGATACCCATTTCTTATACCACTGAAGGAAATTAAATGAAACTTTAACAGAAAGTCAACTGCATAAAAGTAAACAGTTGAAAGCCATACTATTTACAAAAAAAAAAAGATTTATTTCTTTACTTTGGGATACCCATTTCTTATACCACTGAAGGAAATTAAATGAAACTTTAACAGAAAGTGACCTCCTGTTTGACTTTTTGATTGGAGACGTATTTCGGGTTTCACATTGCAGAACACGGGCACAGCCAATCTTTATATACCCAACTCCTCTTATACAACTGGAATGGTAAGTTAAATGATACTTTCACATGTCTTCATTACATAAAGTCATATAGTGCACCTCCTATTTTACTTTTTAATCCGACAATTTTTGGGGTTTCCTACATGTATACCAAACATGGACTTTTCCATATGCATGGGATGCGGGTATCATTTGATGAGTCCAGTGCTCACAACACCTCTAGTTTAAACAATTATATAATCTGACACTTATTAAGAGTCAAAATCAGCAAGCATCGAGCATTTAGTTAAAAAATGTGGAAAGTGGCATAGAAACAGATTTGGTTGAAACTCATATATAAATTTTCAGAACAAAAGGTATAATAGAAAAAAGCAAGCCAAAAATAATTTTTCGCATTGTTGCTATGGAAACCACGCGCCTTTCAAATAGCATGTTTTGTACTTTATCATGACACTTGAATTTATGGTTAAACAAATATTTTTTATTACTAGTCATTAATAAAAGCTTTTTAAATTATTATTCTATTTATCTAAAAATACTCTATTTTAACAACTGTTGATTATTGAAATTCTCTTCACCTTTTGATAAATAAAACTAGTTTTTGGAGGTTTATTTTGATTTAAAAAACAGCAAATTTGCAGTAATCTATAAGAAATCTACAACCACATTAAAGCTTATCAACATAAAATATATATTAAACAGTATTTGTCCTAGAAGAATCAAGAAAAAAATCTGCAGGCAACTAAAGCATTTATATATGATAACTGATTTAAATCCATAATTATCTGTCTTTTTTGCTTCAAATTACCTCCCTTTGGTATAGCTCTCTAACATAGGAGGAATAAACGGTAGTTTGCTTACATTGTTTTCAATAACAGTGTACAGAAGACTAGAAGAAAATTACAAACTTGGAGCAGTCTGAGCCTCAGTTTTGGCGTTTTCATGAGTCTTGATTACGGTTAGTGACTGAATTTTTTACAATTTACCATTACAACAGTTTCTGAAAAATGTATAACAAAAATTAACCATGCAGGAAAATATGTAACACTTGGCAAGTGTTTTTTTGCACATTTCAATTTAATTCTGATTGATTATATATGTTAGCATTACTTTAGTATTTTATAGTATTTTATAACTAAAAAGAAAAGATTATGCATGGCCTGAGGAACCAAGAGGAGGGGGTATGCCCCTCCCCCTCCCCGATAATATTGCCGATATTAAACTAGAATATGATAAAATGAAATTAAATTCCCCAACTTAGATTGTTTCTGCGGGCCGAACGTGAAAAAGTTGGTCATGATCAGTTTCATAACTGTATCCCAAATTATAAAGTTTAATTTGAATTTAGTTTAATTTTGATTTGTTGTATTCACAGCATGTGTGTAACCAAGTCACTCACCAGCTATAATGATTATAACTTGAGTGATGGTCGGGTAAAAAAAAATTCTGTATATAGTAATAGATATCTTTATTTACCATTTAAGATAATACCTGCTTTTTACATTAAAAGTTATGAATTTATGAAAATCAACACTATTATGAAATATTTGTAAAATGGAATGACTTTTGTTATGACGTCGTAAAAAAAGAAAAAGGGGCAGGGGGTTAACTCTGTACTTATTATATTTTAGTTTAGGAAAGGGGATTACCTTGGAAGTATTGTGATACAGACAAGTATATAATGTAGTGGACTAGTTGTAACTGAATTGTATATATACCACAGTAAAATAATAAATTAAAAAAAAGGTTTTTGCTGATGTCATCCAGTGTTTACTTATGAAAGAAAATTCATATTCAGCTAACATTTTCACCGGTACCACTGAACTAATTTAAGTCAACTAGGTTCAAATAATAAGCATCATTAGAATTACAGCACATAAATTTTTGAAAAGAATTTCTATACTATTTTTTCTTGGAGGGGGGGGGGGTTATTGGAAAGAAATGAAAACCACAATTTAGAGTTTTTACAAAACCTAGAACCAATTGACCTTTTTATTACAATTTTATAAATTTAAAGAATATTTAAATCAATACCGTCTCAACTTTGTATTGTATACTTCTGTTTTTAGAATGAAATTCGCCACTTTGAAGCCAGACTCGGAAAGAAGCAGAAACAGAATTGGATGAGCTGATATAGAATTAGACAGGAAAAACGTGTAAATAATACTTTTAGTAAAAACGTTAACTTTTTAAAATACAATGATAAAGTAAACCATTGAGATCTCTTGGAATTTAATTGATTCCAATAAACATGCTTTGCATTCATCATCATTGCTCAAGCTCAACTAGAAATGGTTCTTAGTAAGTATCTGAATACAAAGCTGTATAATATTATTACATTTTAATTTTATCACTTTTTCAGATTATCATTATGAGAATACTTCATTACAGTACAGACCATTGATGCTGGAAGTGAGTGGATAGTGTTACCGGAGACTCAGGAATCCAGAAAATAGATCCATAAATTGTACAGTGTATTCATGAAAGTGGATCAAATAAAAATGTTCAATCCAAAAGTAACATTCTTTGTTTGTCTGTTAGCATTTTTTTATTGATGTAAATCTAACAAGCTAATTCAGAGAATTTGTGTACCCCGCTTAGGGAAAAAGTAAACCATGCGCAATTCGGGGCGGGGTGGGGGTGGGGGGGGGGGGGGGGTCGGATCCCCCTAATTGAATTTGTAGAATTTTTAAATGTATACATGTATGCTGAAACAAATAAAATATGTCAATATTGATATAATGTTTTGATCATGTGTATAGAAGATTCTTTTTATGTGGATTATTTATCATGAGTTTGTACAAGCTAGACCTCATAATTTTTTTCATTTCACATGCTGAATACTATCATTTAGTAAAAAAAAAGAATTTCGGAAAAGAAAAAAATGATCGTCCGAGAATCGAGCCCGTGACCTCTCGCATGTGAAGCGGGAGACATACCACTGCGCCACGGAACTGCTTTACAATTTCGACAATTATATGCAAATATGAAGTCACATACATGGATATATTCACTTTTGATATCGTCAAAAATTTACACAAAACATGGTGTCTAATTCAACCTTTATTAAACAGTTCTGGTAGATGTGATAGGAATATAAATTCTGAGGAGAACCTGTTTTATACGCAATAACTCCTCATGCCCCTGTGCTAAAAATAGCGACATGTAATACTATAAATACTAATAAAACAAACGGGGCGGGACACTTTGAGAGAGGTCCTAGGGAATTTTGGTATAAAATACATTGCATAAGCTCAAAATCTTCTTGAAATATCGCCCGGAAATGATAGTGTTACACACAGAGAGAATGTATAAATTTACGACCTTTAACTTTGACCTTTTGACGTCAAAATCAATAGGGGTCTTCATAAGGCCACGGGGAGTTGTTATGTAAAATTTCATTGCAATAGCTCAAATGGTTCTAGAGATACTGTGTGGAAAGGAAAGTGTTATAACAGACAGAATTTGTTTATTTATGACCTTGACCTTTGACTTTTTGACCACAAAATCAATAGAGTTCTTCTTTAGTCCATAGGGAGTAACTGTTGCTATGCTTAATTTCATTGCAAAAGCTAAGAGGGTTCTCGAGATATCTTGTGGAAACGAAAGCGTTCAAGACAGACAGAAAGACGGACGGACGGAAGGACAAACGGACAAACTCGGGAGGGGTGTGTGGTTAAACATTAGGGTACGTTGAGAAAAAAGTTGGGTGGGGGATGTCATCCCCCCTACCCAACCCAAACCTGATGCTACATGCCTGATTGACATGGTTTTACTTTATAATTATGTGAGCTGTCATAGTGACTCTCTTTCATAAACAAGAATTATTGTGAGCAAGCTAATAAAATGATACCAACCCTCCTGCTATTGCATTAAATGTTTTTTTATTACAAAAAAGTCTAAATACTAATTTGAAACCTTTTAAAATTTTGCTAGTGCAGATATACCAAAAATGTCTATGACAAATACTCAAGTCATAGGTAGTAAAACCGTTGTGTTGAGCACAAACTTCCAATTTCCCTTCATTCGAAGTTAAATATGTAAATATGCCAAACTCATATAGTACACTTTTACTGCAGTGACCTTGAAAAAGCTATGTCCTTGAGTCAAGGGCAAACATGTTCAAATGAATTTTGGTCAAGGTCATGACAAACCTACAGCTTAAAAATAATTCCCAAGATGAAACCAAGTCTTTTCATTAGAATGTTACAGAAAGGGCAAAGGTTGCACTTTTCTTCTACCAATGACCTTGAACTTGTTCAAATGACCTTTAGTCAAGTTTTTGACACATCTCTCGATTGCAAGCAATCTTAATATCAAGTATGAACTTTCAGTGGCACTTCATTGAAATGTTATGGACAAGTCAAAATTTTACATACATATGGATCAGTGAACAAGGTGATTCCTACCCCCCCCCCCCTTTTCCAAGTTTCGTTTGTGAGGAATATAAAATTCCTTTTGAAATTGAATGTGCATTTATTTATTAACAATGGTAAAGTTATGAGTATGCTTTGATCAGAACCAATATGGCCAATATAATGGACACTGAACATGTATTTAAATTACCCCCACCCCTTCAAAAAAGCTTATAAATGCCAGATTTTCACACATTTTAACCATTTGTAACTTTTTTCTATTAAAGTTGCCTGCAAATTTTATTGTATAAATATGACATATAGATAACCCCTAACAAGATCATACCATTCATTTTTCCAGCAGTGGTTGTAGATTTTGTGAATATAGTGATAAACATATGTAACTTTTTTCAAAATTAATAAGCATTGACGCCATGTTCTTTTCCCGTTGTCATGGCAACAATATCACTACAGAAATTTTGTTTTTCCTATTTTTGGAGAATAAAGTAATTCCATCTTTTAACAAATAAAGTAACCAAAATACCTTATCTTATCACGTTCAGAAAAAATATTCGTAGAAAAATGTCTAAAAATCATTGATTTTCATAAGGATTTATGAACCCGTTGCTAAGGAAATGAATTTCCGTGGATACCTTCGAAAAAAATTTTAATTGTGTTTTAGCATTAGGTAAGACAAAATCTTTCATATACCAAAAGCTTTTGAAAAAATAAAATTTTGACTTTCCATTCAATGCTCGATGCTTGCTGATTTTGACTCTTAAGTATTTTGGGTCTCTTATAGCAAAACAAGGACTTTGCCATTATAATCATACGGGAGGCAAGGGTACTGATACTTTCTCGGGTTCTTTATTACATAAATTCATATTGTGAAGCTCCTATTTTACTCGTAGTCCGGTGCCCAAAGTACATTTAGGCAAAACAATTATTACTAATATTTTTTCAGGCATATTTCTATAGACATAGATTTTCAATCTATTTCCTTTATCACTCATTTGCCTGAATTTTAAGAAAACGCAGATTTGAAATCTCAGAATAAATATTTATCCTGCTTAAGAAAGTGATGCATTGCTGCATGTACCTGCGCAAGCGCAAAGCGTAAAATGAACAATGTATTTGAAAAACGGTAATATTGTTATTTTTCTGACTTTTTATTGATTCTTGGAATATAAAGATATGTTAATGGTTTAGACAACATGCCATGATCACCTTGCATGTGCATTCACGTGCGTTTGCGTGCAATGCGTTAAATGACTAAAAATTGATATCATTGTAAATTTTAAAATTCTTTCATGAAATCCTGTGATACTGGGCATATTAAAATTTTTTTTAAAGGAAATTGGCACAAAAAGGGAGTTGGGGAGCGTTTGGGGAACATCTGTAACGGTCCCCGTTACAATTAGAACTAGTCCTTGAATATATTTATGTCGGAAACAGTTAACTTAATACATGTATGAGTTAAAGCTATACCAGCCAACCAGGTTTTAAGCTTGCACTTTTTGTAAAAGAAGCATGCACGTAGAAGTATATTAATTTTTAAATTTTGTTTGAATGAGATGTACGTAGTGTATGATATTTTTCTTTTTTTAAACACAGAAAATGGTTGCTTTATTTATCTATTTTATTTCATTTATTTATTTAAGTTCACAAAGTATTTTGACTAAATTTGCCGGTAAAGTGTAACTTAAACAGAGTCTATTAAAAACTTTAATTTTCATAATTGATCAACCGCTTAAGCGGGGGCGTTCTTAATGTGAATAAATGAAAATAAAACCTTCTAGTCATTCACTTGCATTATGTAATGATTTTACCATAAGGGGAAACTCTTCATTACAAAAACAAATGCCGCGAGTGTTCATTAATAATTGAATTTTTGCAATATGGCGCAATAGCTACATGTTTATAGTAGGTATCAAAGAAAATGTACGAAGGGAGAGGGCTAAATAAGGCTTTGCCTGCTACCAAATCCCATTCACTTATCTGGGAATAAAATTTTGTATAAAGAAAAAAAAAGTGTACGAAAAAATCTCCTCAATGTTTTTCTTTGCAATAAAAATAATTCTGTTTGCTTTTACAGTGCAATAGATTTATATTTTATTGCTCTCTGCAAACTTCAAGTATCTCCATATACTTCAGAATATATTAAATTATATATGTATAGTAAAGAAGCAATATTTGGAAAAAATGACGCCATAAATGACACATTAAACTAAGCTGTGGTCATGCTTGCCTTTGCTTGCATGATAAGAAGATAGTACAGTATACATTACCAAAACAGCTTGATTCTACGAGAAAAGAAAAATTAACTTACTGAATAAACTTATGATCGAGTAATCGCATAAGTGATCAGATATTATTACTGATATCTTTATCATTATATTGATGATATTTACAATAAATATTAGCCATAGAAGATATCAACATCGTAAGGAAGAATAAATACCTCTATATTATACGAATTACATCTACCCTTGACTGATATTTTTTTGTTAACATACTGTTGGTGTTTAAGTAATAGCATTATATGTTGTAGGCGTCGGAACCAAATTGAAAGTGTAGTACGGTGGCTATTTGAAGGGGGGGGGCTAAACAAAAAGGTAAGCCCAAATTTTTTATGCCTATATTATGTCTAATTGTCTATCTTTGCCAGAAACAGGGGGAGGGCTAAGCCCCCTTCCCCACCCACCTTAACGCTAACTCATGTCTTTGTTGCCTGGCATTCCCAACAAACTATACGGTGATTCCTCTTATTAACATTTATAGAAGTTATAGAATTGTAAGAAAGAATCGGCCACTGACGGCACACACAAAGTCAGCCACACGAAATTGACATGTATAATACATATCCACTGGGCTGTCTTTACACTTGACGAAATTTACATTCAGGTGCAATTGTCAAGAAAATCAACCCATCTAGCTTCCAAAGAGGTAATTCGGAGAAAACAACTAGAAATAATATAAGTATGTTCCCAAATACCAACTTGACATGAAAAAAATGTTTTCTTACCCTTTGATGGTTAGCAATTAATTTGTAAATAAGTAATTACCGTGGTTATTGGCGGCTAATACTGAGGATGAATTAGTGGCGGGCTTTTTGTAGCTGGCGGAACTCATCGTTAATCGTCTAACATTTTTCTCAGGCTGGAAGACTATGATGTACATTTTAGGCGTGAAGAGACACACAAGGGCTACGGTCGCACTGAGACTAATGGAAATACACAATGTTGTGATCTGTACCTACAATGGAAGAGAGAAAAATGTTTTTAGAAAGTAAGCACACATGAAAGTTATTGCATTTGTAAGCTCATCGTAGTAATTAATGACCTTAGAGTACTTATGTATAACAAAGGATTTCAATGTCTGTTATTTCGAAATTGGCATGTTTCACTAAGATAAGCAAATTGCAAAAATTCATTTGTACTTGTATCAAGTAATTCAAATATAAACGTTAAACGATTTCCCTAGATACACTGATATGGATGAGAATCAAGAATGCAATGAAGAGAGGCACATCATTTATATGAAAACATTCTTAAAATCTTTATACGACCGTTCCACACGATAAATTAAAGTAGAGACATTTTAAATCATCGACAGCTGATTTTTAAGTAAAAATTGAATTGGGTAATCTGCTTATCTTGTCATTGGTCATTTGCATAAGACTTTGTTAAAAATACAACATTCTGATTTACATTCAAGTACGATGAAGTTGATATTAAATATGTCTGAATTCATTATTGTAAATATATTTGTGGTTTTTGAAGACCAGGTCTTCTAATCTGTTGGAATTCCGACAGTTACTAGTTACCCCCGTTATCAGCAGACATACTACTATTTACATGAAGCAGAATGTATTCAAAATCTTATACATGAGAAAAAGAAAACACTTCCTGGGGCCTTGAACTCGACAATTAGATATATCGACGACGTATTATCAGTTCAAAAATATTATTACTTATTTCTATTTGTCTGTAAACACAATACATCTCAATGAATTTGAAATTAAAGATACCACAGAGTGAGCCACATGTTATTCATAATTTGATATTTTACTAGAAAAAAAGACGAAGATGATAACGAACAAAGCTTAATGATAAATGTGATGACTTTAATTTTCAATCGTTGACTTCCCTAACTTATGCAGTGATCATTTCATGGTTCATGTTTTAAAGTCGATACATAAATCTTGCCAACAAATATAATATATCATTAAGTCAAATGCTGGCTGACTTCTTTCATACTAATTATTAGGCTTTTATTTACAAACTATATTGTCAAAGGATTCTCCTTTTATCTCCAGATCATGACAAGGAACATTCGGCAGGTGTGACCGGTCGTCTGGTGAAGCTCACTCCTCCATGGCACCTGATCCAACCCTTGATGTTTTTGAGGTCCGTGTTTGCTCTGCTCCTGATTTGTATCTTAATGGACTTTTATGCTTGAATAATGTTCATTATCTCCATGATACCACATAGTCTGACACATCTGTTTCATACTTGAATGTTTACTTGAAAAAGACGTTAATGGTAATCTAACAACCAAGCTATGTGATAAACGTGATGACTTTAACTTTTCTATCGTCAATTCCCTTATTTATGCAGCAATATACAATCATCACCTGCATATGGAGTATATATATCTCAGTTGATTCGATACGTAAGAGCATCCTCTACCTAATATGAACAATTTCTAAAACGAGGTAAATTGACAAGCAAGTTGATGAAACAAGAATATCAGCAGTCTCGTTTAAAGTCATCATTTCGTAAGTTCTGTGGTCGATACAATGACCCTGTCAGCAAATACAATTTATCATTGAGTCAAATGCTGACTGACGTTTTACATACTAATTGTTAGTTCATTATTTATACACTGAATTGACGACGGATTTTTCCGTTATTTTCCGATCATGACAAGGAGCACACGGCGGGTGTGACCGGTCAGCAGGGATGCTCACTCCTCCATGGCACCTGATCCTACCTCCGATGTTTAGGAGATCCGTGTTTGCTCTGCTCCTAATTTGTATTGTTTTATGGACTTTGAGATTGAATACTGTTCGTTATCTCCATATCCTTCTCCATGCATTGAATGCTGTTCATTATCTTCATATATTTCATTCATTAGATAACGAATAAAAAATTAGTTAAAGTATTATTGATGGTTAGCTTATCAAAAATTACATGTAGTAAAATGTTGCCAATATCTTGCACTTTTTTGTTAGGTGTATGTATTGTAAGGGTGCAATGATCTTCTGTAAAGGGGGAAAATCTCACCATATAACTTGTAAAAATTGCCTTGTGAAAGGTTTGTTAAAATTGAATGCGCCTTCTTATTATATTAGAAATCGTATTGAGAATCAGAGACGTTATAACAAAATTGTATATGAGTTAACAGAAAGTCGGCGAGCAGATATTTGTTATTCCAAATTTTAACGGCCTTAACTAAATATATATGAAGAACACCAGGGTGCATCTTTGAAGTTGTCCGATGTAATGGTGTTTAAAGAAAATTGGTTCGTCTTATGTGTTGCAAATAAATTCTACATTCACTTGTAGAAGATTCGTGTACATTCTATCTAAATCCCACACGCAATACTACTTGGAGGAACATAGGACCTTGAATCTTGTCTTCCCTGATTTAATTAAAAGATACGTGTAATCAATTTTCAGACCTCCCAACCAATACTAATTCATGAAAAAGGTCAGCTAGAGAAGATCAACCATAATTGTGAATGTTAAAATCCTTTCCCCTCTTTTATGAACGCAATCATGCAATATTTAGTCCAGTATGTCTAAAATGTTACATCATTACGAGAAAAATCACTCTATTTTTTAACGATAAAACTCGCATTTAAAATAACATCAGTTCCAAAAAGGAAATTATATTAATAAACAAGATGCCTTTTCCAACATTCCGTCAAATTTTATTTGAAAATGGTGCACAGCAAATGAATTGGGAATGTTTTTATTTTACATGTAGTATCAAACTCTAAATCGATAACAAAACATCGTGAATATAAGAATTAAGGTTTTATTTAACAAGAAACAACGCGGTAACAATCAATGACACGCGATTTCCATTTCCCAGCTTCTGACTTAAAACAGGAAGTGATTCCGCGCCGTAAAAAACATTACGCTGTACTAAGTGCTGCGGATGGTTGAAGTTAATTCTATTTACAAGGGAAAAGACGATCTAGAGATCCCCTGTCATTTTGAGACCACTCTGGAATTCTCGATGTTCGAAAAGCATTGATGTTATACTCAACAAGTATTGAAGGTGCTATATTTGCGCAATGCCCTTAAATGTTCGTACAAAAATACATTCCAGACAATGTCAAGGTTTTGTGATATTGCTCCTTTTCAGGAACAATATCATGAAACCTTGAGTATATGAATATGTGATATTTCTGACTATACAATTTTTTGAAATGATATGCAAGATTGTGTAATGCAAAAAATGTCTAGTTCGAACACCACTCGTTCCATGAAAGATGGCAGGGTTACGTCATTAATTCAAACGAAAGGGAATTAACAAAAGGGACTTAAAAGTAACACAGTAATAGGCAAGATTTTGGCAAGAATAAAGAACATCCTAATAAAACAAGTTTCATTGTTTACACGAAAACAACACATATCAAAGAATGCAAATCTTGTCAAACAAGTTCATTTTTATTAATAATAAAATGGCAATTTACACTGACTTGGCATCAAAACTATGGTCTAAATTTGATAATGTTCTTCTCTCTCTCTCTCTCTCTCTCTCTCTCTCTCTCTCTCTCTCTCATCACAGAACTGGATTATATAGTCACAAAACAAAATACGAATTTAGGTTTACTATGTACAGTATATATTAATTCAGATGAACAAAGATTTGATCAGTTCTATTCGCTGAAAACCAGATCACATGTTTTATTTTGACTTAAAAAAAACATTTTAATGAGATTAATTATACTTACGGGACATTAAAAGTGAATTTTTTAAATTGTTTGTTTTGATGTTGTTCGCTGATGAAAAAATGGTAGATTAAAAATATGGAAAAGAATATTTTTAAAAAAATCCCTAAATACTATAGTTACGATTATCATAAAAAAAAAAATGAAAAGTTTATAGTCTACGTTGATTAACATCGATTTCGGTCATCAATCATTTTTCTGTTACTTTGTTTTTATATAAATATAAAACTAAAATTTTACAAGAGCTTAAAAGTATATACCCTATTTTATCTAACGTTTTCTAACATTTTCAAAAATTTATTTTACATTATTTTTCCTGATTTTGTCGTTTTTGAATCAGATTTAATGGGAAAAAAGTGTTTGAGGTTAACACATCCACTTGTGAATAAAAAAATCTTGTTGATTAAGTAGTTTTTACCCCAAAATTTCACAAGAAAAGCATTTATGAAAGATTTTATGTGATGTTAAAAATGAATGAAGCTACTAATGCACAATGTTTGTTTTTATTCATGAGGACAGATATATTGCGTGATGTTTAATCTGGATTTTTTTTTTATTGATCTTATAGCCAAATCAATGACAAAGAAATCAAATTTAGTTTAGCATAAGAAAAATTGTTTGAGAGAGAGAGAGAGAGAGAGTTATCTTTGCCATTTTTCATTATTAAAATTGACTTGAAAAATATTTCTTTGAAGATATATAGATAATAGTTTGAATTAAAATGAAGTTGTTTTGAAATAGACTCTAAGTTTAACAGTGCTTTGTATACCTTTAAAGGAAAGAGACAGAAATGTCATCAAAAATGCAACTACAATGAAATATATAGAGATAACAAACAGTATTCCAGATGAAAAGTCCATAAAACTATCCAAAAATAGGAGCAGACCTCCAAAACATCAGAGGTGGGATCAGGTGCCATGGAGGACTTATCATCCCCTGCCGACCGGTCACACCCGCCGTGTGCTCCTTGTCATGATCGGGTAATAACGGAAAAATCCGCCGTCAAATCAGTGTATAAATAATGGACTAACAATTGATATGAAAAGTGTCAGTCAGCATTTGACTCAATGGTAAATTGTATTTGCTGAAAAGGTCATTGTATCGACCATAGAAATTACGAAATGATGAAAATGTAAGAGATAAACTGGCGATTTTACAAATAATAGTTAACAGATTCTATCCGTAAATCAGTTATGCAAAAATAAAGACATAACGTCACACAAAACAGTGAAATCAAACTCGTAATATTCCATTATCAAAAGGAAATGTTAATGGCGAAATATTATTGTTGTAATGGCACTACAAGTGCAAATTTGAGATGACAGAAGGGTAATAAAATTCACAAATCTGTCATAATGACACACAATTATTAGGAAAGAGGAAAAACAAAATTACGAAAACCTCAATAACAGAACACCGTCGCTGGCACTGCTATTAGTTTTTTTAGCAGATATATTCGGATTGGGTGAGTTGAATTTCGCGTATATATCAATAAAAGGAAGGAGTTTTATTGATATCAATAAGTAATAAAGTTATACAAGAAACATATTTGGAGCTTTTTTGTAATCCTTCGATAGCATTATTATACAGATACATATAAATGAGTGAACAAAACTATTATCTCCTTCACAAATGCTTTAAATATCAGTTACAAGAACTGGAGGACTCAAATCTTCATGAAAATAAGAGAAGTTGCAGAGGAGCATTAACAATTTCACACTGAAAAGTTTCGAATTTAAGAACACGCGATGCCAATGGAATCAGCTATTTCCATGGACATCGCTTGTTATTAAATTCAAAACTTTTTTAGCTTGATATATTTTATGCTTCTCTATGATATCTTTTCTTTTCATGAATTGGCCAATCTATCAATTTTCTATCACCCACAAAATGACAATTTAGTAACCAGAAATTATATTTGGGTAAACCTTGCGTCATTTTTGTTAAAAAAAAAACAGACAAAAAGAAAAGAATATGCCATATGTATTATAAATATAATAGTCATATAACATTTACTATCTGATTAAGGCTTCTACAAACATGTGACATGTACATGTTTTGCAAATATTTTGTAGATGACAATGGATTAAAAGAGCAATGCATTTAGATGAGAGTAAGAGGAAATAAGATTATCGTAAGAATATTGGGTTTTAAAATGTCACGCCACCGCGGTACATGATAGAAAGCAGAAAATTGGAGCACTGTGAAATCTTGACGCTGAAAAAGAAGATTTAATGAAAAATTGATCATCATTAAGTAATCAGAGAGAAGGATTAGCTTTCTACAATTTGACACCTCCCCTAATCTTAAGGACGCTTCACTCCAGGCAATGCGGAAAATCAATGAAGACAATCGCCGAAGGGGAAAAGTGAGTGCATTGAAGAACACGGAGCATTTTCAAATTTACAACGAAAACACAGATTTCATGATCAATTCCTTTATATCAAACACTGTAAAAGGACTTAAGTGATAATAAGCAACCCAGGGACATGAGTACAAGTTATAAAGTACACGTTTCTTCATGAAACTTCTAGATATATTGCACAACTATAAAACGCTATCCAGTGGTTTTTCTAAAAATTGTAAATTTATTGTAAAGAGGATTTTATTTTGCAAGATTTTTGAAGAAACGTCCTTTTAATTTTCCACTGGTGAAATTCTAAACCTTATTTATAAATAAATTTACTAGATAATCCCATTCCAAGACTCTAATATATGTACACCACTGCGAAACATGTAAGAGGAGTTAGGTACATGTAAAAGGTTTCTGTGGAACAAATTATCTTTTACGATCCTCCATCACCCCCTGAATGAAGACCGAAATTAATCATCCCTTTTGCACATCTGCATGTACAAGACACCACTAATCATATTCTAAAGGATGGTGTGGTTTTAACAACTCTCTGAACTCCTCTTACATTTTCATAGAAGCTTATTCATTTGTAATATGATTGGAAGTGTCCTGCACATAGATAAGCAATGAAATATATGGAGATAAGGAACAGTATTCAGGCTCAAAAGTCCATAAAACAATACAAAATAGGAGCAGAGCAAACACGGAACTCCAAAACATCAGAGGTGGGATCAGGTGCCATGGAGGAGTGAGCAACTCCTCCCGACCGGTCACACCCGCCGTGTGCTCCTTGTCATAATCGGGAAATAGCGGAAAATCCGTCGACAATTCAGTCTTTAAACAATGAACAAACGATTGGTATAAAAAAGTCAGTCAGCATTTGACTATATGATAAAGTGTACATCTATTTGCTGACAAAGTCATTGTATAAAAAAAACCATAGAACTTACGAATGATGACTTTGAACGAGACTGCTGATATTCTTGTTTCATCAAATTGTTTGTGAATAATTTACCTCGTTTTAGAAATTGTACATACGTATAGTAAGCATTTGCGTACCTGCAGATGAAGACCTATATTGCTGCATAAGTAAGGGAAGTTGACGATAAAAATGTTTAAGTCATCACGTTTATCATTGAGCCTGGTTGTTAGATTGCCATTAACATCTTTTTTCAAAGTAAGATGTGTCAGATAAAAGTATCTTATATCTCAAGCTCACCGGTATATATCGTATCGTCATAAGAATGGAAATAGGACATGGACAATACGTCGTCGATATATCTAAATGTCGAGTTGAAGGCCACAGCAAGTGTTTTCTTCTTTTTACATATAAGATTTTGGACAAATTCTGTGTCATATAAATAAAAAAAAATTGGTCTGCTAATAACAGGGCGCTATTGGTACCCATAGGTATTTAAATAACTTGTTGGAAAACCTGGTCTCCAAAAACCACATAGATAATGTCAATCAGAAACTGAAGCATCTTTTTGATGCCAACTTCAGAGTAGTTGTGTGAACAATCAGAATGTTCTTTCACAAAATAATTTTTTCAAATGGACAACTGACAAAGTAAGTAAATTTTCAAATTCGGAATTTCGATTTTCAACATGGTTACAAAGTTGGTCAAAAACGAGGCTTTTCTAGGGACGATTTCGAGTTGAAGTTTTTCAAAATTTCGCACATTTGTATTCAACTTCGCTAATCAAATGTTTCTGATCCGCTATACTCCTTTCAAACCCTTGGGCTATCGTATTCTTTTAAGGATAAATAACTTAAACTTTTTTTTTAGAAATCAGCAATATTTCTAATAGATTTACATTAAAATTGGTAACCTGAATAATGTTTACTAAGTATAGTGGGAGAATTTTATCAGATTTTATCATAAGGTTAAAATATTGTGCAAAATTTTGTATGGAATTATATAGAAAGCAAAACAAAGTCTCATATCTAAGCACTCAGGAAAACCTACGATTTTTGATATTTCAGTGATTTATTATTTATGTCATTTCAAATCAAAATTATTCAAAAAATGTATATCAATCCATGCATTAATTTTTTGTTTGTGTTAAGTACCCTACACTCGGAACATTGTTAATTACGTTATGTGATCTTAATTTTTTTCCTCATGCATACAGCTTGCGCAAGTGTTTGTAGAATAAGTAAAGGTTTTTCTGTGAATTGTATTTGATGTTTAAATCACAAGTTTCTTCCCAATATGCATATTTTAATTTTAACACACATTTAAAAAACAATCAACAAAGCTGTTGTAATCATTCTGAAATATGCTGATATATATATAGGTTTTACAGGATTTATCAAACAAAGGCAGTTGATGTCCGACAAAAGTTGATGGATTTATATCTTATTTCATATGCACTCAATAGTATTCCGTTTAATCAAAATGGAAATAAATGTACATAAATCAGTGTATCTAGCTGATTGATTCTTCTTAGTTTTGTGGGCCCTTTATACAGAATGGCATACATTGAGTAATAGATCTGCGTAGTTCTAAAACAGTTATCAGAACCCAAACCTTAGATAGCAAGATATCCTAACTTTCTTTAGAAAAGATAAACATGAAAAAGAATGGTTGGTGACCAAAGTTACTATGAAACTAAACATTCTAGAGTGAAATTTGGAGATAGAATAAAACATTATTGCTGCATCCACCTCCTTAATCTCTTCAATGATACAGTACACTAAAGCATAAAAAAGAAAAGTTGTTGTTTTTTTTTTTAAACTAGCTGTGCCACAATGACGATATTTTTGAAATGAAATAAAATTATCTCAAATCATACGAAAATAGAAATAGAAATAATGCAGTTTTGCAAAGTGAGAAATACTCTTTTGTATATTCTCCCAGACTGATAGGTCTCATTAACAAGGAGGTGTGAAAAAAATATTTAAAAGGATACGTAAATAAACACTGTTTGCTATTGTATAGAAAAACGCTGAGTACACACAGAGCTGGGATGAGCATATGCATCCTCTAATACAGATACCAAGTTATTGCAATAATTGTCAACATCCTTAATCACCTTTAAATTTAATGCAGGTCTTTGTGCTCAGTACAAAAGATTATTCTTTCAATAATTTAGCTTACAGTACGACAATAAGTCGTCATTACGTCATTTCATGTTCGTTATCTACTACTGGATGTCTATCTCCTGTGAAACATTTGAGGTACATGCAATTCTTATGTCGAGCATTGATAGAAAGATATGAAGACTTTCTTTTTTTCAATCTAAGGCCATGGTGCCTTTTGTGTAAACTACATAATTTGATATATCAGCAATATATTTACCATAATATGTACATAATGTACCAGTATGTGCGAGTTTAATCAATCTTATCAAATCCAAAATTTTATGAAATTAATTACAAAAAATTCGGGATATTTCAATTAATAATGAAAATGTTTTTTTTACTTTAAATCAGAGAACTGTGAATCAGGCCCTTCCGAACTAGTTTCAAGTGTGGGGCTCAGGAACAACCCAATATTGTCAATTAAAGTGTATTAAAGCATTACAACACCCAAGCAAATTAAATATAATTCATTAACAACCTATAAAGGAAGGGGAAAGGGATCATACCTATAATAGAAGAGGTACATCCATTAAATAGCTTTCTTAGTAGAGTATGTATCGGCAAAGTATCAACTTCTCCCTAGTGTCCCTGGTTTTTATGTACATATTGATATTTGCAACATCAAAAACATCAAACTTGCTTAAAAAATAAATATGTGCTTACATTTATTTATCCTTAACAAATGATCACAGACACACATCTGCTCTTTTCTTAGTGTTAGTTGACTTAGATTAAAATTAACAGAGTAAAAGATGCAAATTATACTTCCTCGGATTTTAGATATGCATTATGGTTTTGGCAAATTCCATTTAAAAGATTCATTTTAAATGGTTATATCACACAGATTGTGGTTTTCCCGTTATGCTTATGATACCCAAACGACAATCATTATCATTTTTATGCATTAATTTTGAACGTTAAAGAGAAACTATTTCAAAATGTAAAAGAAAAAATCTGAAAAATATGCTAAAACACCTCAATTTATTTTGATCTTAATTCTAAAGCTAAAAATCTTTTTCAGCCAAATCTTGTACATATCATTTACGGTGGTGCCAATAGGTTGTAAGACATTTGTAGTTCGGTCAATCATTGTATGAAAAATTGCGATAAGGAACAGTGATTAGGCTTAGAACTCTATTGAATGAAATATATGGAAATACATGAAGAACAGTATTCAAGCTCAAAAGCCATAAAACAATTACATATCAAGAGCAGAGCAAATACGGGCCTCTAAAACATTAGAAGTTGGATAAGGTGCCAAGGAGAACTGAGCATCCCCTGTCGACCGGTCACATTGCTGTGTGATCCTAATCATGATTGGGAAATAACGGAAAAATCCGTCGATATTTCGGTGTGTAAATAATTGCCTGACGATTAATATGGAAAAAGTCGCTCGGCGTTTTACTTAATGATAGATTGTATTTCCTGAGAAGATCATTGTATCGACCATAGACATACACAATGATAATGTTAAACGAGACTGTTGAAACAATGCAGTTTGGGAAGAGAGTGAGCACAGAATCTGAAACATGTCGAGTAAACGTAGAGAAGTGGCACTTATAGAGAAATTCAGTTTCATTTTGTTAATTAGTATATTTCGTTTTTCTCTTTTTTTCTTTGTTTTATGTCAATGTTATCATTGTTTCATGGCGTTTGTATTTTGTTGTTGGGTGTTTTCTATATGGTGGCATTAACAAGTAAATAGAAAAGAATTTTGTCAATTTTTTAAATTTAAGTGGGTCTGAAGACAGCTACTTTAAAAGCCTTACATGCTTATTTACAGAAAAAATCGCTTTGGTAAATGTGTCGTTCAGTATAAAATTTAACAATAAAAGTAACTTAGAATTAGTTTACTGTCCAATATCATTCCTCTACATGGTATACATGTATGTTCTACTCTAATTTTTGTAACTCTACCATTTGCTACAATGTTTTAATAATATTCTATTGAAGATTTAAAGATTGCAAACTGAAATTGAAAAACGCTTATTTTAATAGAATGAAAAATTACTGTATTAGTTCGCGTTGAAGCACAGTCATAATGATAGAACTGGAGAAAACGGAAATAGCAGTAAACATCCGAACTAATGAGCGCCTTTTTTAATCATAGGTCAAAAAAACAATTTGACATGCGCACAAAAAGCTATTTTTGAAGAAGGAACTTCACTCGTAAACTAAAAGACGTAAAGTTCAACTCATAATAAACTTTAAGCCGAATTACAGAGAAAGAGAGATGAAACAGATAGTGTTTGAGATTCTCATTACGAATTAAGTATCTCATAAAATAAAGATAAACATCGAGGCGGAATCATAACCGTTGCATGTTATTACAGGATTTTATAGAGAAGACTCCATTAGATACATTATATCACGGATCAAATGAGACTGCTTCGTCATGTGTAAATCAATTACATGAAAATTTACGAGGGCTATACCCTTAAATTACAAAGTCTAAAGAAGCAAAAAAGCGAGGTTTTATGTATATCGAAAAGAATTGTTCTTACTTATAGCTCGTTTTCTAAGAAACTTAATGAGACAGAAGCATTATGATTAGATTGTTTAACAAGGATATATGTTCGTCAAATTTATGCATAATTTCTTGCTTCACACGCCATGGAATTTTTGCATGGGAATCAGTTGAATAACAAACACAAAATACATATATGAATATGCTATTGAAAAAATATATTTATTTTCAGCAACACTTGGTGAAGTATCCCCGCAAGTAAAATTTGGGTGTCAAGAATAAGAACTTTTTCCAAAATCTCAAAAACATTTTCAAAAAAAAATCTTTCCTGGTTTTAGTATAAATAGGGTAAGAGAAAACAATGATATGTATCTTATACCTATCCACAAGAAAACAATAGACTTGATATAATGCTACACCTATAGATATCAATAGTGCGGTTGCTTACTCCTACATGGCATATGCTTTCTGTTTTAGAGGTCAATATGTGCTCTGCTCACAATTTGTATAGTTTCAATAGACCCTTGAGCATGACTACTTTACTTTACCTTTAAATTTTCTTCATGTATTTGCAGAGCAAGTCAAAGCTTGTCATCAAATTCAGACCAATAATATATATTTTTAAATATCATATAGTGCAGATTACATGTAATTTCTTAAAGATTTGCATGAAGTATGAAAAATAAAAAAAACTCAAATCCAATACATCCTATAAGTCTTATACTACCTAAAGTATCTAATTTTGCTTTCTCCCAAGTATTCACATTCACTACATAGCTGATATAATTGATCATATGGTTGACGGATAGCAAATAACGTGCTTTCACAGACGTTTCATTTTAACTTAATCAAAAGTGTGCTTAGGGTCTTCAATAAGAATGTCAATCAATTCAGTGGTTTAGCAGTGCAGCATATGAATACAAACACACATATAAGCCGAAATAAAAAGAAATTCTAAAAGAAAAATATTTTTCTTTTTTTACAATCAGTATTTTAGGAAATTTGAAGGAACTTTCTATTTAATTTTACTTTAAGACATGATAAATTTATCATTGAATAACAATAAGTGGAATTGTGTAAGTAGGGCATTTATGAAAAAAAAATAAAAATCTGAAATATTGAATGTCGTTATATGCTAAAATGCTGTTGACTTTAATGAGTATGATAAAAAGTAAATTAAAACCGAATGTCTATTTAAACAGTCAAATATATCAAACAAGTCATTCACTTAAATCAATAATCTCTATTTTTTTAAATACCTATTCGAATTCATTCAGACCACTTTGTCATAGCTATAGTAACGCATTATTTGCTTAAAAAATGATACTGCATGGAAGTTGTCAACTAATTATTTACAAAAAAATGTGATATACGCGTATATGTACAGGAATTAGTACAGCAAATACATTTCACAACTAATTACACTCAAGTAAAGGTAAGGAACACATGCTTAACATTTGAGCTGTTTTGACATAGTTAATTTCAGACAAATTAATCTTTAAGGATGGGTGAAGATGCATTTAAGTAAACATTCTTGACGCAGATAAACATTGTTTCTGTGCTTTACCTATTCTGCGATAAGCACGATAAGTAAAGAAATTTATGTGCTCACTAACTGAAGAGAGGGAAAATGAAAAAAGGTTAAACTTTTTGTGTTTTTGTTTCTGTTTTAAGGACAGATGATACCAGCTAATATATGTATGCCTGGATTGGTATAAATTTATTGACCTAGTTTGGTTGTAAATGATGTCACAAAGAAATAAAATTAAATTGTAAACTTTCTATAATGTTCAAAGTTCAACCTTTCTGTGACCATCCCTATTCATCTTTACACATTTTTGTCACTTAAAATCCAATTACTGTGAAACTTTAGATGAAAATGAAAATCTGTGCGATTAACCTTATTCATTTTACTTACAAGTATGAATGTAATTTAGGTTGTTATTTTCAGGATTTTTTATAATTTTTTTATAAAAGTTAGTTTGTATCATCTGTCCTTAACTCAACATGAGATTTCACTCAAACCGGTGGACGACTGCAAATTTAGACCTATACTTGGAATGTTCTGATTTCAATGGCAGTGAGGGTTTTTTTTTTTTGCTAGCACCTACATCTACTGCGTAAGATTTCAGAGTCTCCGCGTAATTCATAAAATGGTGTAACTTCACTGTATCTCCTTTTTGCACGCAGGCACAGTTCTTTAGAATGGCTGTAAGCAATTCCGATACAGCGCTTCAACTTGGACATGAAATCCATTACAATAAGAGAAAATCTAATTTATTAAATTATTTCTACAAGAGTAAATTCTGTTTCAGATCCCATGGATTGACTGGTTGAAATTGGCTAGTGTATTGACTATTTTTTAGAAGTTGTATTGTTTAACATCTCTCTTGTTCGTAACATTGTTTTAAGTATTTCATTAATGTCATGGAATCAATATTCAGCATTATTGAAAACCACAACCATATAATGTAGTGCATAAATAGAATTCAAATCTGTAAATCCCCGTAATAGGTATTGATTAAAAACTAGAATAGTATTACCATAGATAAATTGACTGCCTGATTTTAACATCCTTTGCTTATATCAAGTGCGATCTTGTAGGTTAAAAAACCATGTTATACATAAATTACAGTCCAGTCTAGATGGTTGCAAATTTTGATCCGAACTCAGCACTAAGCCATTTTAACAGGATAAATCTTTTTCATGCTAACACCTACTGCGTCACTGAATCTCGGTTTAAGCGGTCTCATCCGAAGCACCGGTTCCACGTCCCACGTGGGATTCGAACCTGCAACGTAAGGAATAGCTCCTTATTCCGCAATTTTACAGCCAACGCTCGAATCAGACTGTTGTACAGCGGACGACTATAAATATCAAATATACTTAGTAAAAAGAAAATATCACCTTCTGTAAGACAGGATATTCAAAACAAAAAAATACGAAAGTATATACTTTGATATTTCTGCTTACGCAAAACTTTACTCTAAAACTATTCCTCAAATTGAGAGACAGACTACCTTAAGTTTGTTATTATTGTTTATTCCATGCTAATAATATAAATCTTGTCAAAAATATTTAGAAATCTAAGTAATATTTCCTTGGAATGTAAAAACATGCATGCATTACATACCACATTTACATTTTTTTTTTTTTTAACTTTTTCTTATTCTTTTTTTGAATTCATCAAGCATCAGTGCACTTTAAAATTGTGTAATTTGTATTTCCCCCAAAAGCAAAATGCTTAGAACATTCATTATATCTAAATGAACATTCACCAATTCTTAATAGTAAAGAGTCTTTTCAATAGACAAGTATGAAAATTACATAATTTTATCAACGTAACAAACATGAACTTCCTAATGATGAGGTATCAAAAACTTCAAGCAGTGTGACCAATTAAATTTTAAAAGACATTAAGTGCCAGAAATGCTTCCTCTACGATAGAAGAGGTCTTTAATAGCAGGCGTGTGATTGTTGACTAAAAATAAACTTGGTTTTTGGTGCTCTCTTGATAAACCTTGGTCGAACCTCTGTTTAGCACAAATTTATAAAGTCTTGAAACTTGACATTATTTATTAGTCATTATCCTATTTGTAATTTCTTAATAAATACTTTTAATACAAAAAGAAAGAAATACTGTTGCTCTTTTATAAAGACCTGGGAATAAAATATTTGGTGGATGAGAATAACAACCAAGATTTTTTTTAAAATACAGTATCTCTGATTCATATGTTTATTGATAAATGATCTTGATAATGTATCCAATAAGTGGTGTCACACGTTTGTTCTCTGCGAGAGTGCCATTGAGATATAAGAAGCTTGAGATGCTTTAAATGTTTATGTATATGGTTGCAGATGTTTCAAAATTCTACTCTTATAAAATTTTCTTAAGTTTTTCTTAGTTTCTATATGATGGAATATATGGAGACAACGATCAGTATTCAATCTCAAAAGTTCATTAAACAATAATTTAATTTCAGTTGTAACGCGTCATTTGATTGGTTAAACGTTATTTCCATTTCGTATAACATAACTTGCCTACGTCACAATGAGTTACGTCAAAAACGTATCACTCCGATTGACGTTACTTTTAAAATAATGCTCACTTTGAAGCCTTTTTCTGGAGGAAATAGTGTCTCATTGTCTACATTGAAATTAAATTATAAGAAATGAAGCTTATTTCAACTTATGTTATCCGATATAACAAAACTTGGGGCAGTTTACGCTTATTTATAAACCGCTTCGCGGTTTATAAAGCGTAAACTGCCTCAAGTTATGTTATATCGGATAACATAAGTTGAAATAAGCTTCATTCCTTAAATATTAACTTAGAGCAGAGCAATCACGGACCTAAAAAAATTATCAGAAGTGGGATCAGGTGCCATTGAGGAGTGTGCATCCCCTGCTGACCATTTACACCCGTCGTGTGCTCCTTATCATGACCGGGAAATGACAAAAAAAATCCATCGACAATTCAGTGTGTTTATATAGTGACCTAACACTTGGTATGAAAAGGTCAGTCAGCATTTGACTTAATGATAAATTGTATTTTCTGTCAAGGTCATTGTATCGACCATACATGTAGAACTCATATTTTTATATTCATTTTATAACACTTCATAAAAAGTCTTTCTTTCGGACTTAAAAAGAGCCACATCCTTTAACAATTGAGATAAAATCAAGCTCTTAAAGATAACAACCTACTAAGGAGGTAAAAATGATACAAGAGGAAATGTTTACGATTCAGAATCTTTTTATAAGTCGCGTGTCTTACATTAACAAAACACATAATTACGCAACGTGCAAGCTTTCGTGTGCTTATTAAATTTTTAAAGCAGGTTTTTTTTCATTCGTGATGTTGATGCTTGATAAGTGATTTATTTTTAGTTTAAAGTTATCTTTGTTTTCACAAAGGCAGTGATAATTAATGATTTGCATGTATTTGATTA
>NW_026920298.1:95000-171380 GCF_032062105.1 Saccostrea cuccullata
AGTTGATTAAATGGATAAAAGAGCAATTTTAGCAATTAATTTGCTGTGATGTTTCTGTTTCTCTCAATTAATTAACAGTGTCCAAACTGATGATGAATCAAGCGAATTCTATACAGACACTCACTGATAGGTTTTGCTTGAATAATACTTACAGAGATCAAATATTTCTAATGTACATCACTGCAAGAAATGATCTATCATTTTAAAATATTAACACTTTATTTGTGATTAATCTTGTAGATAAATAAGGATAGACAGTTTAGCAAAAAAATATTGAAAACGTATGTAAAAAATAATTATGTATTCATTGTCAGATAAGCAGGCATGCTACATGTACCAATTACAGTAACTACGAATCGGAAAAAAAAACTATTATAGTCTGCATTTTCAATCAAAACAACCAGATTCGTGGTCGTAATATTCAAAACTGATTTGATCTTACTCCATATATGATTGTTACGATAAACCCTGGTTTTTGATAGTTATCAACTATTCTCAAATTGGTAGTTAGTAAGTGGATTTCAAATATATCTAAGATTAATATAACCATAATAGAAGCAAAAAGTACGCAAGAAACTGAGTACTTCCTCGAAATACAGGTTTTTGATGCCTTCTCGAAATACTTACTCCTTTACAGTCGTATCTTATCAAATTAGGCCTTCTTTCATTTGGGTAGGAAAACCGCCAGCGTATTAAAAGGAAGTAAACAATTTGAAAACTTACAATTAATGTTTTGATTCACTGGAGGAAAAGTGCAGTTTCCAATCATCGGTAACTGTATGGAAACCGCATGGCAACCTCAAGTTTATAACACTATGTTTTCCAGTGGTTTCTGTAAAGGATGCCAATATATTCCCCCAAGTTTCAATTTTATTTTAATTGATAATCAGCAATAGCCACCCATATTTACTTTGAGTTAGTGGATACTAAGCATTTGTACATGTTTGAGGACAGTCAATTGTTACCCTTCGGTTAAGTAACACCTCTAAAATCACATAGATTATACAATGAAACATATGGAGATAACGAACAGTATTCAAGATCAAAAGTCAATAAAACAATACAAAAAAGGAGCAGAGCAAACACGGACCCCTAAACATCAGAGGTGGGATCAGATGCCATGGAGGAGTGAGCATCCCCTGCCGACTGGTCACATCCGCCGTGTGCTCCTTGATCGGGATTGACTACGGAAAAATCTGTTGTCAATTCAATGTATAAATAATGGACTAACAATGAGTATGAAAACGTCAGTCAGCCTTTGACTCAATGATAAATTGTATTTGCTGACAAGGTGATTGTATTGACCATAGAACTTACGAAATTATTACTTTAAACAAGACAGCTGAAATTCTTAATTCATCAACTTCATCAAACAATACACAAACACAGCAGGTGTATCTTCGCGGCCCACCCCTGGAACGTGTGAAGAGCTCGAGGTTCCCCCGACCACAATGGTCAGCTCAGCTATTGAGTTTTACCTAATCAGTTTACATTGAAATTTATATCAATTACAAAACTGCACAACATACCCTGAAAAACTTTCATGCATTTTCGTGTATCATAAAAAGGCATTGTCAATAGACTTATCCTGAGGTTTCACAACAGGATTGAGAAAATTTCAATGCTATGGTTATCCAATTAAAGCTGAAGATCTTGAAAACAATACGCTATGAGAGCAACTAAAAACAGCTCTGGTGAGTGCTTTGTTGAGGAAGTAATAATTTTTTTTAAAAAGTTTGGAACGCATACTTAGCGTTTTGATGTGTTGATATATATAATATGTGATTAATGACAAATTAACAATTAACAAGATAAAATATATATATGTATACATATTTATGCGATATGTGGAAATAACGAGCTCCTAAGTCCATTAAACATAACAAAATAGAAGCAGCGCAAACACGGACCTCCAAAACATGATAGGTGGGATAAGTTGCCAAGGAGGAGTGAGCATCCCTTGCTAATTGGTCACACCCACCGTGTGCTCCTTATCATGATGGGAAAATAACAGGGGGGGGATCCGTGAAGAATGTAAAAATTGCCTTAAAAATCAGTATGAAAATGATATTAATGTCATTTAATAATGAAAATAATGCAATGATGGATCTTCACTGTAATTTCATCCATTTACTAGTACATGTATATTTCATACATCTATATCATCTTATATATTTTAATGCATTAATGGTGTCTAGATGGCGCTTTATTTGCCATGCAAAGATTGCTTTTCTGCAATAAACCTGTAACATATCTGATTGCTAGATATTGAATTTTACTTAACTTCCATGATTAGAAATTTTATTTATTTTTATTTTATCCTTGTGACCAACTCTTCATTACTAAATAGCTAAGTGAATTCATTAAAATTTAAAGTAAATGAACAATAATAACAATTTTATTGCGACAAAATAACCCAATTTCGTCATGAATATATATTTTCTTTCCCGACTCTCTCAGCCCATTAACTTTTTTTTTGAAAACGTTCAACCACGGACGTAACCAGTGATTTCATCGATTTTATTAACTGTGTATCTGTTCTAACTAAAGATACTTAATCCGATTTCATACCAACAAGAATCTTTAGCGAGCAGTAGATGAAAAACGTCTTAAAACATAATCGTCTTTCGGACTGCACAGCTGCTGGTTACAAACTAAATCTTATTTTGGAGGAAAATTACATTGCACCAGTTAATTTAACTCTAAAGACTCTCAGAGTTCTTTTCTCACCGAAGCAAATTAATATACATTATTTTGGAACATTTGATATTTTAGTTTACAATTTTTAGATCAATAAAGGGAACTTTTTGACATAATAAATGGTGCCAAATCGCCAAGAATTGCATCAAACATAGCTTTTTTCCTCAAATGTGCAAGATGGCTTGCTCAAATTTCCACAATTAATTGAAAGTCTTCTTCCAAGAATCCAAGTTGATTGAGCTGGAAATTTCATTAACCCTGTTTTCTTGCTCTGCATGCAGAAAATAAGCTTCAGGCATTTCAGCAATTTCATGTCACAATCATGCTCTCTGTCCTAGTTTTCTGAATGTAAGTTAGCATAAAAAATCATCAAACTTACCTCAAATGAATTTAAAGTCCCAAAGTATATAGGCACAAACGCCAACCAAATGATGCAGGTGGTGTACATGGCGAACCCAATGAATTTGGATTCATTGAAATTCTCAGGGATCTTTCTAGTCTTTATGGCATAAAGGGTACACACGATTATAAGAATTATGTTATAAAGCAATGAAACTAGAAAAGAAATATCATTTGTTTTACATTTTAAAATCACTTCATTGCGTCTATTTTTAGGAGTGTAAAGTCTGGTCCCCGGCCTTTCTAAGACCAGCCAAACAATGCTGAATAGCACCTGAATTGATATTAGTACCAATGTAATCACAATTTGGGACTTTGGACTGATAAATGGAGGTCTTCGCGCAGACTTCCTTGCACTGTCAAATATACGTGAAATTCTGTTTGTCTTGGTCAGTAATGAGGAATATATAACAGAGAAACCGAGTCCGATTCCGGCTCTCTGTATGGCACATGTTATCGTCGACGGGCGAGCAATTAAAACAAATGTAACTAAATAACACAACACACAGCCACTTAATAACATATAACTTAGCTCGCGTCCAGACGCCATAACAACCGGAGTGTCGTTGTGTTTGAGAAATGTAACAATTACCGTGAAAGTCACGATCAACCCAATGCATGAAAGAAATACCGGAATCAGGGCATAAACAGAAACGATGTTTATGTGCTGTTCCGGAAGTCTATAGCAACCTCGTTTATCCGGGTTAGGCCACATCGCTTCTCCACAATCTTCACAAGTAAATTCGTCTTTTAGAAACTGCCATTCTTGGCATTTAATGCAGGCCCAACAACAGGTGTCGCCATCTTTACCAACAAATTTGATTTCGTTGAAGTTACAAGGCCTGCTACATCTCGATGACGGTGTCTCCTTGGTTCGTCCCGCCCAAATAATTTTGTCCGTATCTAGCGACAATCTGTCTGTCCAGCTTCCTACAGTGGAATATTGGTAGGAATGGGATGTTTCGTTCCACTGAAAATTCATTATGTTGTATCTCCCCATAGCATCACCCTTTTCGTCAAATTTGACAAGAGCACCATAACCATCTACAAAAAGGAAATCAAGTGATTTTAATCAGAACTTTTTGTAATTGTAGTTTCTTCATCTAGGATTTGGTAATTTAACAAAATATAAGCAATTTAAGGATTTTTTTATACTCCGATAAGAGAAATAACGCTTAGGTGAATAAATTCTATTGCAATTTCATGAAATTAACATTTAAAATGTAACTTTTGACGTCTAAATTTGTCCCATAATTTTTGCTCAATAACTTTGCATCGTAAGTATAAAATGCGTTTCTTTTAATTATAATGAGTTATGCAAATGTTATAAACTATGAGTGCCCATGGGTATTATGAACCTAAACTTCCTACATTCTGTATCCCTTTCCAAACAGGAAATATTTACAAATCTTACTGTCAATAACTCTAGCGTAATGAACAAGAAGGGGATTTAATATTAACTTATTGCACTTATAATTTCCAGTGTTGGACAGGGAAATCAATTTTTTGGAAAATAACAGTCGTAGACGAATTGGCCAGAGGTGAGTGATAGAAATCTAAGTAAATTAAAGGCTATAGACATTTGGATCGGGATCGAGAGCCAAGTTCCTCTGGGGATAGTAGGTGGAAGCCGCCTTGTTAATTATTGGAATCGATAACATTCGTCGTAGAAGTCAGTTGCTTATCTCAATGACCAAGATTAAACTTCCAGTATACCATCAATGTACAGTGAAAGCAGATTCACAAAGTTGAAATGACATTTTCTGTCTATTCATTGATCTGAAACTGCTGATCACTTCTTAAAACCGTTTTACACATTGCAAATCTATTTTTTTTTTTCTTCTTCTTCTTTTCATTTGGGCCTACAAGGTAAGAATAAGATGAAAAAAATGTGTTATGATTCTAAATAATAAAGCTTTTACCAATAAATTCTTTGGTCTCATTGTGTAACTGCATTTTTATACAACTGCAATTCCACATGATAATCCAACAGACTCAAGTATCAAGTATATTCAAAATTTCCTTTCAAAAGATGAAATTTTAAATTAACTTTCAGTTTTAATTTCTTTTTTGATCTACCTATATTTTATTCCAAAACTTCATGGAAATTTTAACAAAATTATTTTGTCACCTGAGAAGCAAAGTCAGGAGCTTGGTTGAAGATCTACCAAATCATTCAATATATTTATGAATTATTCAATTAAGACCTTTGCTTCTCAGGTGACAAAATTTGAATTGCTGTGAAGAAGAAACTGCAGAAGTATTGTAAAAGTATATTTTCCAGAAGAGATCTTAATGGATTCTAAAACGTTTAAAGTTGTAAAGCAATTAAAACACCAAAAGCGTCAAAACATATTACTTTTCTACAAATTATATAACCCTTCTAAAGAGCTTTTTGTCTTTTTGGGCAACTGCCTCCTAAATGAAATTTGCATAACTCATCATTTACAAAATTATTTTTTTCTGAAAGAAAATCATTCTGATTTTACATACAAGTTCTATGATATTAAAAAGATTCCAGAGTTTCTCATTGACGATATAATTTCTGTAATCTTTGAAGACCAGGTCTTACAACATACTGTAGATAGAATTTCGATGGACACTCAGTTTATTGCTTTTGTTTTGCCATCCTGTTTTATATTCCTACATATGTATGAAGTACAATTTGTTTAAAAACTTCTACATGAAAAGACAAAAACGTTCCCCTCGACATTTAAATACATTTATTTCATTCAGATGTTGTAGTGACGTATCCGAATGAACTCGACATTATTCTAAAAAGTCTGTCACGTCTTTGTCAAATTTTGAGGTTTTAGTGACTACAGAAGAAAATGACCAAATAATAAGTAAACTATATGGCAAATGATGGATTTCAGCTTTTCAATCGTCAACATCCCTTACTAATATAGCAATATTTTAACATCATCTTCATATGCGTTTATGTCTGTACCCTTACTGTTACGTTTGCTACAGATAGGCAGCAAGTCTGCTGCAAGTTTGCAGCAAACAAAATTGTTCGCAGGAATAAAATTTTCTTGTTTGCTGATGGCTGCCGCTAGCTGTTGGGGCAAACAATGCAGCAATTGTTGCAAGCTTGCAGAATATTTGTAGGTACTCAATATGTTTACAGGAACATTGCAAAAAACTGTTGTTTGTCGCGAGTTTACAGGGAACATTTAACAAAATGGATGTTGGAAACTCACAAGAATAGTTAAGAAATCGAATAAGCCAAAGCAATCTGTCTTGAGGTCAACGCAGATTTCGCCATTTGAAAATGTGTGAAATGAAGTCATAGATGATTAATTATTTTACTAGGAATGTACCCAATTTTGAAGGATTAACAAAGCCTTAATTCGGAAGTAGGTGAAATTTGGAATGCACCATCTGATTGGTAAGATCTAATCTTATTCTGAAACAATTATCTCTTTAAATCATGTTTGAGTATCTAATGTAGGTCAATTTTACTTATGAATTTCAGTATTTATGCTAGTTTCACATTTGTATGTTTCATTATTGTATTAAAGGTTTCATATCAATTATAATTAAAATAAATGTTTTCCAAATGAAAAGAAAAGTGTTCTGTTTTATATTTCATTATAAAATCATGTGCAGAGGCTCTTTAATTTTCTGTATATGTCAGAAATAAACATTTTATATGACATTTTAATAATGAAGAGAATGGGAACATTGTCTAGGAACATAAAGAACTTTGCATCATTTCAAATACATTAATAATTATTTTCGTAAGGACAAAATTAATGTTTGTTTGTTTGTTTTTTGTTTTTGTTTTTTTTGCAAACGTGCTTCTTATATACAGGAGTGTTGGAAAAATAATAACACCTGTCTGCAGTACTTTTACAGCAATGTTTATCGCAAAATTGCAGCAATGTGTACAGCAAGTGTGCAGCAATGTTTACCGCAAGTGTGCAGAAATGTGTACCACAAATATGCAGCATTGTTTACTGAAAGATGGCAGTATGATTTCCATATTTGGAATACAGTTTGCTGCAGACTTGAAGCAAACCTTATTTGCATGATAAAATATTTTTTAAAGCTTTCTGTATACACGCCGCAAACTTGCTGCAAACACAAAGGGTTAGAAAGGGCAGTTATGGCTTCTTTAATTCACTACAGAAAGCTTTCAGCTATCTCTGCAGCAACTTTGAAGTATTGTCTGGTGCAGACTTGCATTAAATATTTGCAGGGGCAATGTTTTTGGTAATAGCAACTAATTTGATACTACATGAAAGCAAAACAAATACACATGCAAGGGAAAGTTTTTGATCTTGATTTCAAAACTCAGCTTTAATAATTATGACTTTACAATATTTATGGTGTTTCATTTGATGTTCGCGCTAAATCTAATGTTCGTATTGTGTAATTTATGTAGCAAATTCAAAAGTTTATTACCTTTTATTTTGTTTTACTAATATTCCTTAATAGGCCTTTGCATGTAATATTTTTTTTATCACAGATATAACTTTCACATGGCGCAACAGCATTCGTCATCACAGGAAAACTTCGGGAAAAAATTTCTAGCAAAATATTCTATTTTTTTCTCTGCAAAATATATTTTATGAATATTAAGGCTTGAATTTAAGATATTGAAGTGGTATATTAGAAATCTTAGACCACAATATATGGAAGCAAAACGATTATATATTCCTTGTTAGATTTTATAGATTAACCTTATATCAACTTGAAAGCTTATTATTTCAGTTTGAGCCCCGACTTCTAAGATTCAGCCAACTTCAAAAAATGTTTGTTAGCCCTTTTCCAAATAAGGATAAATAAATTTGAATCTGTTATAACAAAAAAAGCTAGGGTGAAATATTTTCTAGTTTTTTCAGGACAGATGATACAAACAAATTTGTTTCTTTGGAAGAGACTTAATATCATGTCACAAATTTAGAAAAGTGGATAATTCTTAGAATTTTTTCTCCTAAGAAGTGAAAAATGAAATAGACTCGGAAAATGTGTATAATATTTCAATAGAAAAGCAAACATAGAGAAATCACACTCAGTAAAGGTTTACAGGTTAAAACAAATTTCAGAATATGCTATTTTGGTGCTAAATGTGTAATATAAACTTCAGAAAAATATACCAAGCCAGCAAAATGACAAGAAATTAGCAATATCATATAGGCTGATTTTTACCATTTCGCTTTTTCTGATAAAATTCACCTGGCTTGGTATACTTTTCTTAAGTTTATATTACACTTTTAGCACCGATGTAACATTTTCTAAAATTCGTTTTCATCTGTAAGAAAATTTGTAATTTTATTGAAATATTTATGTTTTCCACTTTTCATTTTCCAAATTTGAGAAAACATGAGAATTATCCACTCTTGTGACATGATATTAAGTCTCTTCCAAAGAAAAACATTGTTTGCATCATCTCTCCTTAATAAAATGTAGCAATAAATTCCAAAAAAAAAAGTTTTGATGAGGAATAGCCCAAAAATTACTGAAAAAAATAATCGGCTCCTGAAGGTTTAAAAAATTACTAGTATGCCTTTATTAGTCAGCCGGTCCGGAGATGATAATTTTATTAATTTTATTTTCAAGATGAAATTTTATTTTCAAGATTTCAAAATGGAAAATTTTAAAATTTCAATGTCTCTCTAGGATAAACAGATAAGGCCTTTTCTACTTTGCAAAACGCTATCATAAATTCGATGTTTGTTGATTCACAATTTCCTCCAACTAGATATAATCGAATTTTCCGTTAAAGATCACATGGGAATTTATATCCTGAAAATTCAATCCACAAAACTATTACCCAATGCTAATAATCAGGACGATGTTTTTAATTGTTACGTAATGGTTGAATAATTCATTGCAGTTACCTCTGATACTAATTTCTTGATATATAATGATTTTTCATTCGTTTCAAAAGTCATAAAATGTTAAAATATAGTTGGATATTAAATTCTAATTCATGGGACATCATAACTTTTAATGAATAAATGATGGGAAAATATTCATAGTCCGAATAAGGCAGGCCAGTAATAATTTAACAAATAGACTTGTGCATGCTCTGACGTGACAGATAAGCCATAAGAGAAACATTGTAATGGAAAAACAATTTCTAATCTCCCACCTAGCCCGAAGGAAATATTAAATGAAAAGTTGTGTCGAACGAAAAGAAATTCTGAATTTTTTCTTCCCCTCTTTCATTTTTTTTTTTTTTTTGCTTCGAGCATCAAAACTATATAAGAAAAAAAATCGCGCATCCAACTCTTTGACAGGAAATTTCATTATCATCAAATCGGCAGTACAGAAAACTCATTCTCTTCTAAGTCAATAGAAAGCCATTTTAGAAATTAACAGATTTTCTATCATTCTGTGAAGCCGAGCGCACTACTCTGATTTTGTAGATTATAACACTATTGGATCTCGATGGAGAAATAATATTTTATCTTTCAGAGATGCATGCTTCAGATGGCATTCAGGGCTAGCAGCAAAGTTCAGATGAAGTCTGTCGTGAGGTCGCATTAGCGTGACAATGAACTTCCGCATCGTAATAAACTGAATTATGGAAAAATAAAGCTTATCTTAACGTATTCTACTGCCACTTATATTACTCACCGTCAAAAGTCGTATTTAGAATATAATCTCTCAAAATTTTTCCATTAATTTGACGCATTTCATCACATAAATCTTCTGTTTTGCAGGTTGCGTTCAACATTGCGTCAATTGCTCTAGCAATAGCATGTACCGCGTCATGAATAAACTGCACTTTCGTTTCTTGTTTAAATGTTGCAGATGACAGTCTTTCGCTACCATTACATTTTGGTTTATCAATCTGGTCTTGATATTTGTCTGAAAGAGAACAATTGTGTACATTTTCCCAGAATTCTGGAAACCAGGGATTTCTTTTGTTGTTAGATGGGGTCAGTGACATAAAATATCTATCAAAAGAAGGAATTAATGTAGATTGCAACTCAATCGTCAATGCCCCTTCAGCAACATCTGCATTTTGCTGGACAGGTTTTTCCTGCGTCCCCCATGCGTCACTAGCTATCCAAATAAATCTTGAGGCCACACCTTTTCGTGTCGCTGCATTTAGCAAGTTCGTTGCGTCCTCAATACGCAAAAAAAGCACCACAATTCTAGCGTTTTCTTTAGCTTTTAATTTAATAATGGCATCATCAAACGTTGATGGATTTGAATTGGACAATATTTTTATAGACTCTGCTATGCAAACATTTCGTGCCTTTGCCTTTTCTTTGAATTCGTCAATGCCCGACTGGCCGTAGTCTCCTTCTGACGCTACTGTGGACACGTATGTCCAGTTGAAATATTCCACAATATCCACAATAGCTTTAGCCTGAAAATTGTCCGGTGGAACTGTTCGGGAAAAATAATCATACCTAGCCTTATCACTCAAATCGGCGCTTGTTGAGGCATAGCTTATTTGCGGTAGCTTAAAGAGTCTCAGAAGATTTGCTACTTGAATCGAAACACTACTATACGATCCTCCTATGACTCCAGCCACATTTTCATACGTCACATTTGCCCTCGCTTTAGAACCATCATCACATGAGAAGTCGGACGAATCTATGGATGTAAATGATCCACGAATAAATTCTAAAGATCGTTCTAGTGCAAACGTTCCCCGAGCGCAAGTATCGTATATTTTAGCGCCTAATTTGATCTTTGGGAGTATTTCAGGATTTTTGTTAATATTATCTATTGTGTGTAACATGGCCTCTGCTCTCTGAACTCCTCGGTCTAGATTGATTTCACCACATGCTCGGCGATCCCCGGAACTTTTCTGGTGAATAGGGAACAGTCCACCAATAATTATGTCCCCTGGAATATAAGCCGATAATGCTTGATTCTCTGCACAAACACGCAATAAATGCACACAAAATATCACAAATATCTTTTCAACCATAAATGTCCACAAAGGGAAATTCATCCCCATCATTTTTCAATAGTTGATTCTACCTCACTATCCATTTTTTCTCGGGTAGGTAAAGATATTACTTATATCACTCATTCCCGCCATCTCCCAGGACTGTTGGCGAGCAAGTAAATCAATTCCTGCAGTAGTGCAGCTTTTCTCTATTGGTAATCCTTTTACTCATTAGCCGAGGCTGCTTCGGGTTATTGTGGCCCGCTCCATAATGTAGAGGACCTATAAATTAAAAAAGAAGCCGACGTATATATAAGAAGCCCTGAAAGATAGGAAAAGCTCTCCTAATACGAAGGAAGAAAACGTATATAATTCCACTAATTACGATGGAGTCTCAACAAAAATTCCGGAGACTTGCCTAGCGAATCGTTCTGTGAAAGTTTATGTGACTGAATTATATAGGCTGTGCTGAAAGTATCATTGACAACGAGCAGTTAATATTATCTTCCAATCGCTTCGATTTGCTTAATAAATGTCATAATATGCTACCTATTTGTTTAACCTACCCACACGCACATATTTGTAATACACTACTTATTTCGAATTAGGAGAGCAAATATATATTTTTTTATCGGACGTTGATAAAAAGAGTAAAATTATATACTTTTTTTAAAACAAAGTAATTCTCCAGTGCATATCAATACCCTATAGGCTATATTTTATGGCCATGACTTCGATCATTCTATAAAAATCTACGGTACCCTAATTTTTCTACTGAAACATGGACAGCTACAGATTCAATATACTGTGGCTTTGTCCTCATTCACTGAAAACAATATAGACATTTAAACTATTTAGAAAACGAAATGGAATAAATTGATGATATCAAGTACAAAATTCTTCCTCCCAAAGATAAACATAAAACGTCAGCTGCTAGAACGGTTAGGGATAATTGATATTGTATATGCTTGTCCTGCATTTAATACATCTCAAATGATATCAACAGCCGTCATAATCAATTATAAAACGAACTGGGAAGGGGAAGTTGTTGTAACAAGAATAAAGGTAACAATCTACATAAAGACGAAAAATAATTATGTTTATTTAGTATAAATTCATTGTAATCGTTATATTATTTCATATTGAGAATTATTTTCACACAGCCTTAATGTAATGCATTTATTATTTGAAAAAAAAATATATTACCAGGTATCAATAACATAAAGCTATTCAGACAATTTGATATATAACCTCTGTGCAAATAATGAATTCATTGTATCAGACATGGGCGAATCCAGAACTTTTTTTCCTAAAATGGGGTGGGGTCCATACCGATTTTTTTACAGTTATCTTTTCAATTAGTTGGGAGGATAGAACAAGTTGTTTTTTTCTTAGCATATACTAGTAATAATGATTCTCTTTATCATTAACCAGGGATCCTTTTTTTCTTTGAGTGACCTGTGTTTTCTCATGGGAACCCAAAATTGTATTATTGGAGCTATATAGGTGAATATTTCTATTGAAATATAGACGGCTTGTTATTATTCTTCCTCTACAACAAACTTCTCAAAAGAGAATATTTAGCTGATATACCTAATCTGAGTTGTTGATTTTTCATCGGAAAAGAAACTAGTGGATTGCAGTATTACGCAAAGCGATGGTCCCAACTATGAAAAAACTTTTAACTTTGTTAGAATGGTATTACATGGACATGTGGAACATGTTAAGTTCAATATTTACGATAACTATGCACTATGCAGTTTCATGATCAGCTGACAAAAAAGTAACATTTTCTTTTAAAGGCTCATTATTTCATTGTGTTTTAGAGGAACTGTTTTTAAGACTGCTTATACACAAAGCCCCTTTTATAACGAGGGCGTTGTTCGGTTTTATATATTTTAAAATATTTCAAAAAGCAAAATGATTTTGAATTCCTTAAAAATATTCATAGCTGGTACAAGTAAATGTTCTTAAATCCTCTTTCAGACTTTACTACTCAATTAAATACTAACAGCATCGAAAGAGAAACTTAAGTGGCAATGTGCAGCAATATATTTGATACATAGGGTAAATGAAATGTGGGTACATAAATAAAACCTGATCAGCACTTTATGAAATTAAAGATGACAATTTTTTATAATGTTCAGTATTATCAAAACATACGATTCAACACTTTACAGTATATAACTTTAAGCCCAACGAAAAAGGATTTTCGACATGATAGACAGTGGCCTTTTCAATATATTTGAAATTCAATAAATTTACTTTCCCTGTTATAGGTCATTTGCAAAATTATTTTGTTAAAACTTTCTGATTGTGACAACACGTACAATGTACTCTGAAACTGGTATAAAAACAAGCCCGATTTTATGATTGACATTATCTAAGAAGTTTTTGGCTATCGGGTATTCCAACAAACTGTCGGAATACCAATGACACACTGTCATAAGTAGACCTACTTTTGTATTTACATGAAGCAGAAACCTATGCATAAGAAGGAGAAAATGTTCGCTTCAGCTCGACATGCATTTAGATATTTCGGCAACGAATTATAAATTGACAAAAGTTACCTCCATTCGTAATAATACTACTGGACCTGAAACAAATGATACATGTACCACAGATGAAACATACATATGTTTCATATTTGAATATTTTACAAGAATAAGACGCTTATGGCAATATATCATCAACATTTCATAAAAACTTGATGATTTCATTTTTTCTATCGTCAACTCACTTGTTTAGTAATATACCCTTATCTCCTGATGTTAATATCTCATAGTTGATTTGATACACAACAACATGCTCTGAGTATAAACAATTTTAAAAACAAGTCAAGATTTTATATAATAAACAAGTTGATAGAACAATGAAATCAAGAGTCTTGTTTAAAGCGATTGATATAATGTCTAATGTTGACAGGCGAATTGATCTTTAAGTTGTGGGTTCGAATCCTTTGGATGAAACATACATCTAAAGCCTATTGTCGCAGTAGGTGCTGTCAGCCTAAAACATCCTGAAATACGCAGTATCCTTAAGTGTTATAAATAGTATGAATTTATATACAATCTTTCAATGGCAATTAAACGAAAAAGCACACAATATATCAACAAATCATATTTCAATGTTGCATGAGCTAAATAAGTAAAAGATTTCCTTTATACTAGATCTTTGAATAATCATCATAATTTATAATTGATCCATTTTTCAAATTCAATTAACATATGTTCATGTACCTTCCAAAATATCAAAAAAATTTCTCCCTATAACATATTTAAAAGATAAGACATTGAAAGCATTTGCTAGATTACGACTTTTTAAATGTAAATTGACAAATCAATTTGATCCATTGACAAATTACATTGGTATCATAAAAAACTTTATATTCTTAATGTAGCTTAATTTTTGATAATTTTTCATTCAAAAAAGCAAGATGAGGTGGTTTAGAATTTAATTACATGGGCCTTAATGCATATGTTATATTAAAAGTCTCTTTTATACTTTTTAAAGATACTCTTATAGGGAGACAAAAAGCTGTCTTGATAATGTTTAAACTTTTTGTGAATGATATAGCTGTTTATGAGTAAGAGAAGAACACTTAGCTCTTAGTATGAAATTTTACAAACAGTAACATTTTTAAAATCTATGAATGACCGTCTTAACTTAAGAGTCAAGGCGGAAGAACTTATTTTTGTTGAAGGTCATGTTTTTTGGACCATCTCCAGCAAAAATCTGTTGCAGGAAAACTAAGAATAAAATTGGATGTGACATATCAATATAAAAATATGTGTTTTAGTTATGAAAAGTATGTCAAAAGACCGTGCGTAATTTATTAATGAAAGAGTAAAAAAAAATTGTCAGGTTTTGAAAAATTGTGAAAAAGTAGTGTACAATCATGAGTAAATTCATGATTCAGATTTAAAATCACGAAAGCTAGAAACTAATGATTGAGATTTAAATAGTCTGCTGTTTTTAAGCTTATGACAAAACAGTTTTAAAGAAACCACTTTCCCAAAACAACAATAAAAAGAAAAGAAAAATAAACACTTACATGAATGCATTACATGAACTTGCTGAAAATTCTGTATAATATTTTCGTGTGGTTAAAGTTTTGTTGATCAAATATTTGTCAGTTAAAAAGTTTCGTGGGTTAAAATTTCGTTGTTTTGCAAATAACCCTATTCAATATTAAGTCATAGAAAATTTCTTATTGGATCAATTTTCGTTAATAATTGATATACAGCAAAATAAACGAAATATAATCTCTATCAAATATTTCTGCTATAACAGTATTCACTTCTTTAAAAACACATATGTCGAACAAATTAATATATGTAAAATAATAATAATTTTTATTTTAAATTCTTTAAGGAAAAAATGAGGGGAAAAATCTGAACATAGCAAAAGGATCATAGTATCTACTTACAATTATATAGAATTTAATTATCAGATTCTCACACACGGTCGGCGTATTTTACACATTCTGTTTAATAATCTTCCTCGAATAATAGAAGCGTCCTCTCCGATACACGCATTTGTGCAACTGAGGCGAGTAGATTAGCAGGTTTTCTTTTCACAAGGCGACTAACAACAGCTAATTATTATTGATGTGCGAGATTTCATTGAAATGTACGTCTCAATGAGGGAATGATTTGTAAATATACGAGGTTGGCCTGTTATAGAACAATAGTGCTCTGTTGATAATGTATATTATATTATTTATAAGTAGGAAGGTGTTTCTGTTAGAGTTAATTTGGGATTGTGTTTTTGTAAATATGTTTTTATAAAATTGTGTGAATGTGCGTGAAATTTGTCATATATACAGTCATGTAATTCTGTGCAAAGGTGAATGCATGAACCGGTAGACAAAAACATTCATCATTTTTTCGTTAATAATTTTGAGCAAAGCGATAATTTAACGATAGCCGACTGTTGTGATTTATAAAATCCTAATATTGATTGTGAAGATTTACACGGTAAAATTTCCATAGATCCTTCTGATTGGGGACGATATTGAATTAGAATGATCACAATCCTTCATCTGTCGATATGTCAAACATCTGCTATAACACACACTGGTCTGCAATAATTCTTACTTTCATTGAAGATGAATTTATACACTTACTCTCTGTTAATAATTTTAACACACCTTGAACTGCCATATAGGTGCCCGCTACACTGATAACTTTTTGATTGATTTTTCTAAGATTTTTTTTTTTTTTTTTTGCCCAATCTGCCAGGAAAATTCAAAGAATGAGGTTCGATATCGTTGCGTTGAAAGCATTCGTGAAGTATGTGAGCATTTGGAGAGTTTCAAGTAGGTTCATTGCACAGATCTTTCCAGAAGACACGGTGAAGACAACATGCCCTAAACATGCACATAATCTCCAAAACGTTTACACAGTTTCGCGAAGATCTTTCAAAGGAAAATGTTCGGTGTAAACATTTTGAAATCTAGCTAAATGATGTGCAAATGCTAATGGCATGTTTTTTTTTAAACAGAGCACAGTAACTAAATTGTTGCTTTTGTGGGAAAAAATTCACTAATTTATGTTATTTTACATATGTTTTATTCAAATTATAACAGAAAGTACAGGTGCATACTTGTAATGTAAGAAAAAATGAAAATTCAGATTAATTACAAGTATAATAATAAGATTATAACACTAAAAATAAATGCAAGGCATGGAGATGCATGCATGGTAAACGATTTTATTTTAATTATTAATCCCAGGGAATTCAAACTAAGAAAACTATATAACTTTCAAAAAGGTAAAAAAAAAGCATAATCGTTAGTGAAAAAAATATGACTTAAGATATAGACCAATTACACCTTCATTGAACAAACGAATACTTTAGAGATCTATTGCAAAACTATAAGACATGAATTAACGCAAGAAAACATCCCCGAGATAAAAGAAACAAGATACGAAGAACTGAAATAAACTAATGGATACTGCTTTCTTCCTCATCCACTTTTATGTCAATTGTGACACTGAGTGACAGTGGACAATCTATCTATCTATTTTCCTCTGACGGTTACTTAGTGCATCGTGTTTGGTGTATTTTGTGCTGTACGTTACATTTTAACTTTTTGAGACTGCTGAACAAATTTCAAGAAATTTTGGGATGTATCACATTTTGGTAAAGGGAGAAAAGTGATTCTTGCTCTTAAGGGACGTCTTAAGGACTACAATTAAATAAAAACATACTCCTGTATATAAAGCAGTCAAACATGCATGATTTTAAAAAAGGAAGAAGAGTGCCTCTCTCAAATAGTGCAATTTCTTGGCCCAGGGTCAATGTTTCTGCTGTGAGGGCAAGGTTCTATTGATTTCATTGTGAAAATTAATTAATAAATTCTTTAAAAACCTTATCTGTTTAAGATTTTGGTGAGCTTGAAATAAAACGACTCATTTGTTTCATATCGGATATTTTACTAGAAATTAAATGTTAATGAAAACCTAACGATAAAATTTTCTATATCCAGACAAGCTATTTACAAACAAGTTGATGAAATATGAATATCAACAATCTCGTTAAAAGTATTCATTTCACAAGTCCTATGGTCAGTTCAATGTCCTTGCCGTTGCAAATATATCCTAATTAAATCGAATTCTGACTGACGTTTCTCATACTTGTTGCTGCTTTATTATTTGCACCCTGAATTATCTACGGATGTTTTTCTTTTTCCCGATCATGACACAGGGGCAAACGACAGGTGTGAGCAGCCGACGAAGGATACTTACTCCTGCAATTCAGACACCTGGTCCCAACTCAGGTGTATTGAGAAGTTTGTGTCTGCTCTGCTCACCTGATTTGTATTTTTCTAGTGAATTTTTTTAGCATGATTGCTGTTTGTTATTTTCATATTTCAATTGATTCAGGTGTTCATTAAAGCCCTTGGACCTCTTGTTTAAAAATTAACACACCTAAAATCGTTATTAGAGAAATAAAGCTTTTAAAAGTTTAAACAGTATTGAATTACAAGTAACAACTAAATTATTTGCGAAAACAAACATAGATGTACGAACTTTAACATATAACAAGAGAATTTTACAACCTTGCTCGATTTTTCTTTAGATCATGAATTATAAAATCAATCTGAAGTCAAAATCAGATTTAAAATGAGAAGAACTTTATTATTACTTTCTAAAAAAAAAAAAAAAAAAGAGGAAAAATTTGATTGTCTTAAAATATTTGTCAAATAAAAATCAAAATTACAAACAAAAACCTTCAAATTGACTTTGGTTTGTTCTCATTTATGGTTTTAGTACAGATTCTTCCTCTTTTTTTCTTTCTGAAAACTTAATTTTCCTATTCATAATGAAGAATTAATTAATAATAAGTATGGAGTGTTCGTCATATTTGCTGTTTTGACCTCCCATCTGTTTGTAAGTATTCGCCGAAATAGTGTGATATCATTCCTCAATCTGTCGAGAATAACAACACGAACACCAGCTGTTCTCACTGCAGGAACGGTATGGACAATGCTTGTTCACGTCTCACTGAAAACTAGATTACAGAAATAATCACGTCTTTATGCAGTTCAAGAGGTGAAATATAAATATCAGAATCAGTTTGATTTGTTCTCCTTATAAATCCAGTAATGGTACTTTGTAATATATTGCAAGTTTTATTCAGTCATATCTTGTGTATTAATCATGTTAATATTATGTAATTTTGGAACTGATTCAAAAGTTGTATTTAACATGTCATGTGATTAATCATTTTTTACATATTATTTCATACACTACATGACAATAACTATACTAACTTCACATATTGCAAAAATGCTACATAATGTTTTTTTTTTTTTAGCCATGCCCTGATTCTATGAGTTTTTTTTAAAAAACATGTTTCATGACATTAAAAGCAGTGATAATCATTTTTATGCCAAAATAAAAAAAAATGTAATTACATGTAATTGAAAGCAATAAAATTCCAGCCATATATTAAAATGAAGCATCGTTCTCAAGAGCATATCCTAGAAAATTGCTTGAATAATAATAATTTCATGCAAGTGCAATATTTGGCTTGTTTATACAATGTTTATTCTCTAGGTTCCAATTTGCCAAACTTTCTTTTTTCAATAAAATAATTCAATAAAGTGGCTACTAAAGTCAATTGAATACTGCACGTGTTACTTTTTGCCTTTAAATATTGATTGATGACAAATTGAAAATAAACGTTCAGGTTGGCTTCGTTGAAAGAAACTTCTCCAGCGCTTTGATCATTCAGTTTTCTTGGGTGGTTTTGAGGAAAGGTTATTATCACAATAAATAGCAATTATCGTATACCAAAAAAAACCCCTTACTTTTATACTTTTTTTTATTAGGGTTGCAGAGTGGGGAGTCATCTTCCGGTATGTGAAGGATAATTTTAAGTAAAATTGATTTTACTCTCTTTAACTTTTTGCAGGTTGAGAGGAAACATCAATTTCGTTATAATAGTGATATATCACTATTATAGTGATATACAATACTAGTAATAGTGGGTATAAAATTGGGCATTTGGCACCCTTCCAGTTTACATTTATGAATTTTAATTAGATTTTCTGCCGATGCGTCTAAAATTGCGAACATACTTTTTAAGGGATGTTGTATTTTCAACATTGCAACCAGTGATTGTGGTAGTATTCAAGAAAGACTGAATCTCGATTTCTAATAAAATAATGTTTGTAATAACTTTCAGTCCGCATTGAAATATGTTTTTTGAATTAACAGAAGAGAGTCAAGGATGATTTTTGTCTGCACGGTTACGGGCATCCACACCCGTCGTGGCAAATGGAAAAAAAATCATAACGTGTAAATTATTCTTACGGAACCGATTTGTAATGCAATGGATCATATACAATATATTAAGTTTTTCTTCTACAAACTAATTGTTGTTTAACGTCCCATTCGAGAAAAATTGCGATCATATAGAGACTTCACCATAAATCGGTGAATGACTTCAGATTTTGACCTTCACTCTACACTTACCACCATTGAGCAGTGAGAGATCTTTATCATGTCAACGTCTACCGTGACACCGGGAGCCTCGGTTTCAAAGGTCTCATCCAAAGGACCCGCAACTTTCACTTCAAGGTGCCGAGCGCATGTCGTAGAAACAGTTGCTACCCATTTTGTATCGAATAAGGTGAGTCGCGACCGAGATTCGAATTCACGACCTTCCAAACAGGGATACAGATAAGTATCACTTTTTTTCTTGACGATAAACCCGCAAGTTCGAATGATTATTCTAATTTAAAAAAACACATTTTTTTCTTACATGGAATGACCTGTGAAATGAAATATATGGAGATAACGAACAGTTTATCAAGATCAAAAGTCCATAAAACAGAGAAACCACAAATCGGGATTTAACGGGAAAATCCGTCGTCAATTCATTTTATAGATGATGGACTAACAATTAGTATGAAAAACGTCAGTCAGCATTTAACTCTATGATAAATTGTATTTGCTGACAAGGTCATTATATCGACCGTAGAACTTATGAAATGATTAATTTAAACGAGACTGTTGTTTCATAAATTTGTTTGTCAATAATTTACTTCGTTATAGAACTTGTTAATACGTAGAGCATGCTCTTGCGTATCGAATTAACTGAGATATATAAACTCCGTAAGCAGGTGAAGAAGGTATATTGTTGCATAAATAAGGGATGTTGATTCTAGAAAAGTTAAAGTCATCACGTTTATCATAGAGTTTGGTTGTTAGATTACCATTATTGTCTTTTTCAAGCCAGTTATCCAAATATGAAAATGATGTGTCATATTCTGTGGTATCTTTTATCTCAATCTCACCAGGATATATCGTATCGACATAAGAATGGAAATTACCATTGTTTGTCAATATATCTAAATGTCGAGTTAAAGGCCACACCAAGTGTTTACTTCTTTTCACGCATAAAATTTTGCACAAATTCTGCTTCATATGAATACAAAAATAGGTCTGCTAATAACGGCATGTAGATGATACGCATTATAATTCCAATAGATTGTTGGAAGCCCGGTCTCCAAAAACAACAAAGATATTGTCAATAAGAAACTCAAGCATATTTGTTATGTAACTTCAGAGTACTTGTGTTTACAATCAGATTTTTAACAAAACAATCTGCAATTGACCAATGACAAGGTAAGGTATTTTACGAGTTCACTTTAATTGAAAAAGCAGCTGTCAATGATATCAAAAAGCCTTGACTTTAATTTGTCGTGGGGAATGGTTGTGTATAAAGTTGAAAAGTCATAAGTTTTTAAGCTCTTGATTTTGGTTAAATCTTGTGATTTCAAATTGTTCATACGTTCCTTAGAATTTTTAAGTATCCACATCTGATTTTCACAACTTCTTGAATATATTGTTGCACAGTATTCTTAAAGTTTCTCCTTTACTACTGTTAATATCGTAGTGAGGAGTAAAGAAAAAGGCTTGGTTGAACATTTACTGTGGCCCACTTTGTATCTATGTTTGTAAGGATGTAAAAGTGACATCTTTCATGCATACATTTTGCACGATTTATCAATCTTAAAAACTGCATGAAACTATATTTTACAACATTTTGTACTGAAAAAGGCCATGTAATCTTATTTAAAACTCTACCAGAATTAATTTATTTCTTTAATTATAAATGAAATAAACAAAGAAACAGCTCTGGCTAGAAAGGGCTGTTGACTTCAAACGAGATTGTAGACATACGTATAATTCATCAACTAGGTTGTCAGAAGCCTGCTTTGTTTTTTTAAAAAATGCTCGTATGAAGAGCAAGCTCTTGCATACTGAATCAACTGTGAGACATTAGCCCCTATGCGGGTAAAAATGAGAATTTCCTCCAAAAATAAAGAGAAGTTGTCGATAGAAAAAGTTGATGTCCTCAGGTTTATTATCAAGTTTAGTTTAGTCGTTGGTTTGCCATTGATCTTTTTCTCCAATATAAATATCAAATATGTGACTGGCCGGCAGGGGATGCTCACTTCTCCATGGCACCTGATCCCACCTCTAAGTTTCGTGTTTGCTCTGCTCCTATTTTGTATTGTTTTATGGATTTTTTTATCTTGAATATTGTTCGTTATCAGCATATGTTTCATGAAGTAGTTGTTTCATACTCCGTGGTGGTTATTAATTCTGGAAAATGTTGCTTTACATGTTTTTCTTGTAATTTTTTGTTGAATCAAAACTTAAATGAATCATAAATCATATTCATTAAGGAAGTTCCATATTAATTTTTTCTATCTTGCCCCGCCTCAACGGCCGAAACGTACAGTATTTAAGGTATGTCTTATTCTTAAGATTTTTAAAATATTTTGAACTGAGTGAGATAAAATGGAGAACGGGAGAAAGTTGCAGACAGAAAAGCAATCTCTTTACAAATAGTCAACCAAGGACAAATTTTAGTCTGAAAAGCAAACCATAGTATTGCTTCGTTTTGATGAGGAAAATGTTTAAAGTCATCTGGCGATAACTACACTGATGGCCTGTCGTTTCTTTCACCCTTCTTGTCAGTTTGATGCTCATTAGAGCTTGCGCTGCTTTGTCATTGAAACAACGTATACAAAATCTAGATGTTCATGCACATGTAGATGCCACACAATATTTGAACACATCTTTACTGAAGAAAGCAATCCTGTAATTAAATAATCACACCTCTTTCAATACCCATCAAAATATTGACAGCAGTGAAGATGAAACTTCAGAAGTATATTACAACAACAAACTCGAGAAGCTGAATTGCGTTAATAACATTAATTACTCAACCATTTCAAAAACCTTAATAATTACAAATTTGAATTACAGAATTTTAAAAATCAATAAACATACGATTTTCGAGGCTTTATACATGCATTCCTCAGATTTAATTAAAGAACTAAAGTTATGCATATCGACATCATAGACAACCACTTTTTCAATAATAATGGAACTTTTAAATGTTCATACCTTTGAAAAATCACTTTTTGTATATTTAGATTACAATACCATACCAATCTGCAACATCGTCAGCAAACGGAAATTACTAGTATCACAAAGAACAATTTTGAAACTATTATGATAGGAAGATGTACTTTCAAAATTATTATTATGAAGGATATGGAGATAATAAACAGTATTCAAGCTCAAAAGTCCGTTCGAATAATACAAAATCGTGAGCAGAGCAAACACGGACCTCTAAAACATCAGAGGTGGGATCAGGTGCCATGGAGGAGTGAGCATCCCCTGCTGACCGGTCACACCTGCCGTGTGCTCCTTGTCATGATCGGGAAATAACGGAAAAATCCCTCGTCAATTCAGTGTATAAATAATGGACTAACAATTAGCATTAGTATTTTATTTCATTTTTCTCCATTTAATGGTTGTTTTTCCTGTTACGCTGAGCATCCAAACAATGACTACTCAAGTATTATTCTGTAAATTCAGTTAATTGACCGTCATGAACTCAGGTTACCTTCTGAAACATAAATGAATAATATACATGTTTACACAAATCTACTAAAAATCAACTCTTTGAATCCTACACAGATTACATATCAAAAAGGAGTCATCTCTGTAGCGATCTAGGATATTGGATCAAAGAAAACCACAGTAATTAGAGTTTGGATGCTCTAACCAACAAAGTTACCCACTTTGTTTAATTTCCAATAGAATATCTTATGGTCAATCTGTCGAGCGATATACGATAGAAAACCCTTGTTTTATTGAGAAAACAATGGCATGTGGTTCTTTCTTTGACTTATTCCAAGAACTCAATAGTGTATGGAAAAGTGCATTTCTAGCATCACAATTTTTTCTCAATAACTTTGTCCCTACATGAACTCTTTGACGGGTAAGAAAAAAAAACATTTTTTAACAGCTGTTCAATATATTTTTTTTTTTGAGTTATGAGTGTTTGAAGAAAAACATCTCTAACTTTTCCTTCAGACATTCCGTGTATGTCGACAACATTTTCAAGAAGACTTTTAATGCTTGTAACATTAAAAAGATCTGATTTTGTTATGATTAGTTGGAAAGTTTATCATGGTGCACACTCTTTTTATTTCAATAGCTGATTGAGTTTTAGGACCTGGGTTTTAAGTGCAAAAACCAAATACACAAAAACAACTGAAAATCTAAACAAAGCAAACAGGTGTATAGCTTTCTTAGACATGGAGTTTTTTTTTTTGATAGATTCATTTGTTTTATGTACTGGTATACAATTTGCAAATAGGAAAAATACTTTTTTGTTCCGTATAACATTTTAATCTTTCTTTGTGCGCTTTAACTTATCTTATGTCTCTCTTTTTATATCTCCCGAAATTAAAATAATACAAATCTGAGCTAAAAATAAAAATACGAGATTAAGTGAAGATTAAGATGATAATTGCTATCTCTGTTCAAATCAAAATTTCACCGATTTTGAACTTTAACATCCGCACGTTTCTATAGTTAAATTGACTTTAAACTGTGTCTGATATTTAAATACCGAGTCGGAAATAAATCGGTTATTATTTTAAATCTTAGATATCTATGAAACCGATTGATTTCAATTGTGTATGTAATTTACAGGAAAGCCCTATCTTTAAGTAACAAAACTAATAGAAAGACCTTTTTAATTTTAATTGGTCAGAACTTAACAAAAATACGCCATATATGACTATAATACTATGTATTTACATATGACAAAAATATGTTATATTTCTGTTCCTGATTTGTATTGATTGGTATTTTGCTTACTCTGACTTTTGTTATCAATGGTAGATGATCAGGTTTTAACCTTTGATGATATTATTATTATATATTTAGAGATGACCAATGCAGTATCTTAATGTTTCCTGACTGTTTCTGATTTGTAGTTCATGTCAATTATTTTCATCTATAATTTGTTTGGTGAACAATTTGTTTTGTAAAAAGGCTTGAAATATATTCTGCCTCTTTAATTTCTTTTGTGTATCGCCATAATGGAATTATCACCAATCTAAAATTTCACTTATGAATACAGGTTTTAACATTGTAAGTAATTAAGATATTATTATTATATATTATATGTTATTTGTATCTTCTCACTAGACCAATGCAGTATCTTATATTCAAAATAACTATATACATATTTTCCTATAAATCTTTCTTTAAAATAATTGAATATAAAGTACACTGTAATTTATTTCAGTGAATGCCAAAAAGTAGGATATGTTTTTTCTGTTTGTTTGTGTTTGGATGGTTGGTTTTCTTGGTATGTTGTTATAGTGGTAATTTTTGCTAGCAGAAATTGAATCCATGTGGTGAATGGTATAGTTATTAACATAATCTGACACTGCATGTGCTGTACAAATGCCGTGGTCACTTGTGCAATAGTTATAATACATATATACTTTGCTTTGGCATGCTTGACTATGATGTAATGTGATGGAATCATAGGATTATATAAACGATCTGTCTGCTATTGTATGAAATGTTCGTGCAATAGCAAAGAATGGGATATAAAAGTTGGACACGTTTAAATTAACAACACAAATACTGGAAGCGAGATAGATATGCATGTTATATGACTATGTCAGTATAGTCAATGTCATAATAGAAAAAAATAATTATATTACAACACATCCACATACATAATCGTACGAAGAATATTCATTTAGCAAGCTAATTATGACCCAGACAATATCAAATTGTTAGCCGTCTGATAACGTATAAGCCTTAATTGGGGGTAAACATTAGTGTCCTCCATTCGATTAAGGTCATTACAGCATAACTCGTGCCCTGTATTTGTTCATCAGGTCATTTGTAAATACTATTGGTTCATTTTCAGGGAATCAATGCAAGTAATTTACCGATTATGTTTATCTCTCTGACTGACCATTCATATCGCTGTCCACAATCAGGTTAACTAGGAAGTTCTGTATCTTGTCGTATACTTTCCTTCGTATGAGTACCCCAATTACCTCTCTCTTCAATAACTTTTATGTCATTTTGCACCCTAATCAGAAGGTCTTGGGTTCGAATCTCGACCGAGACTGACTTAAGGGCACAAAAATAGCAAATGTCGCAATTTGAACAACTGTTCCTTAAAACGGAGGCCATGTAGTAGCTTAGCAATTTGAAGTGAAAGTCAGGAATATTTTGAGCTTTCTATTTGAATGAAAAATTCTCAAATGGGCAGTTAAAATTATATAAAGAATGATTCAATCAAACTTTTGTCATATTTGTTCCTGCTTTTTGGATACACATGCAGTCATTTATGTCGTAATGTTTGTTTATATACAGAGAGTTATCACTCTGATAACGGCAAATAAAACCTGAACACGATAGTTTAGATATGTATGGTGATTTTCCCCATAAAAACTACGTTCAGTCCATCTAAAATATGAAATCTTTACGACTTCTGGACAAATTGTCAGAGAATGATCCAGACGCAATTTGTCAAAGCCAATAAATATTAGGATCCCGCAGCAGTAATTTTATTATTCCTTCTGCTGGAAATGTACGACACTATGTTACCCAATAAACTGATGAAATACGATACAGGGAACAACTCTAAACCACACTTATGTTCAAGACAATTTGTGTTATTTGTCAATTGATTCGTGTAACATTTCCTTCATCATATACATCTAGAACAAGTAGAATGCCAAGTGAAATACCGCAAAAGATTTTTTTTTTCAATTTCAAAGCATAATTATTTTGAATATTTTCTTGCTTACTGGGAACTTATCAATTTTACATTATGTACTTTGTTTAATTGAAAATAGAAAAGAAGGAAAAATATTCTTCAGAACTTCCTCAGTTCCATTTTCATTTTATTTAAATATTTTTCTTTTAACGATGCTACACTGCAGGATTTATATGTTACAGATTAAATTGACAATTTTCTTTTAACGATGCTTTGATTCATGAATGACAAAAAAAACATGCACCAAAACAATGCTTCACTTTTTTTTATAGAGACAACATTGCATTTGTAGCCGCTTGATTTTCTTTTTCATAATAAAGATTTGCTTTACCGTAGGAACTTCATTTCAATTTTAAATATTCAATACCACAAACCCTCTTAACTACCATTATTAGATTCATTCATCGGTAACATTTCTTCCTAATTTAGAATATTTGTGTAATATTTTTTTTTATTGTAAAAAATTAAAATCACTATGTACAAGCATTCGAAAAATTAAATTATGATGTGTTTAACCCCTTGCGATTTTAGTCTCATAATAAAGTTAACGTCTCTCTAAATAGAATAATTTCAAAGAATGTAATATTCTTCCAAGTTTTATAGCATTTTCCGCCAACAACTTCTGCCTTAATATAATCTGTGAAAATAACGAACACTATTCAAGCTCAAGAGTCCATTAAACACTACAAAATAGGAGCAGAGCAAACCTTGACCTCCAAAACTTCAGAGGTAGGATCAGGGGCCATGGAGGAGTGAGCATCCCCTGCCGACTGGTCACACCCACAGAGTGCTCCTTGTCATGATCGGCAAATTAAGGAAAAATCCGTCGATGTAGCTTATTTCAACTGACTGAAAATATCTTTAAGTCAGAATGCATAAAAATCTGTACTTTGTATTTATTTTAAATAGAATTTAACTTCAACTTTCCTTTTGGTATTTTTTCAGAATATATCATTAAGAACATCTAGAACACGCATTCGAATCAATAAAAAATACTCGTATTTCATGTTTCTGCTTTAAACAAATCATCGCACCATAAATAATGAAAACGATATAAAAACACATATCAATACACGCTATAAATCAGTGAACCAAAATAGTGTCCACTTTTTATACGACATAAACAACACAAAATTGCAATTAGTGTATGTGCATATGAATATAGATTGGGATTTTCACATTATATTTCAAAAGATGAAGACATTTAAAGTTAATCTTATACGAATTTCGAAATGATACTTAATTTATTCACTATAGACAGATCATTAAACGTATGATAAACGCGACAATTGTTTTATATAGATACAGAACTACAATTCGTAATTATTGTAATGTCAAAAATCTGTATTTCCACAAGCGATCATAAAAGCATATTGACGACCCGATCAACAGTATACCATCAGTTAATTTTTCCTAAAGCGGGCGACCAGTTGTTTGTTTGGTCCCAATCCTAGGCCATGGTCAGGTTTACGATAATTTACTAATGGATTTGCCGTATTTGCAAGTGGAAACATTTAGCTTAGAGAATACAAGAGAATAGATAACGAGAAAGAACCATCGCAGGAAGAATGAAATACTGCGATGGAATTTTTCGGCTTTGGTATTGTTGTACCCTTAAAATGTTTCCATGCCTTTATGTATATTCCAAAGATGAGTGATATACGAATATATACCAATATCCACGAAAATAAATTTATATTAAAGAAAGAATTCTAAATGTGTCATGATACAGCTATCTATGTCTTCTGACGTTGATATGACAGTTAATAAACGTGGGTTAATGATATCTTAGAAGCAAAATATTTTCTTTGTATAGGTTACATCATAGAAGCCGAGTAGTATTAATTATATCGTTTTCATGGGGCGTGGAAATCGAGGGCGCGGTTTTATTAAGATTTCCACGCCCCATGAAAACGATATAACCAATAGTACGAGGCATCTATGATGTAAGCAACTTGTCGCATGTCTGATGACGTAAATTTCATTGAGAGTGTCAAAATTCAATAATTAAAAAAAGATTCATTTCAAGCTAGCTCTCCAACATGCCGGACGTTCTTAGTGAATTTGACTTTGAGTTTTTAACTGAGTTTGAAGATTTTGACAATTTATTTTTGAGCCAGGCACTCGACATATATGAAATCACAGAAACAAATAGCAAGGAGTTTAACGATAAAAAGTTTGGAGATTTTCCCGTAACTTTCAAATTTTCAAAATGGATTAATCTTTTGAACGACTGGGAACTTTCAACCGAGTTAAATACATGTATTTTAATTTAGTTAAAGGCTAAGAAATAGCTATACATGTTCATTTTTCTGTGGTTATGAACTTGTGAAATAAAATAAGTTTTTTTCTCATGACCTGATTTATGCCTTCTGCAGTGATATATGAAGGGGCGTGGAAAGTATTATCGCATATGTGATATGGGATATATCACTACAGAAAGATCAAAGAAAATCACCGCAGATATGCGACAATTATTAATTCCTTCTTGAAAAATATCATTTCCCAAACATACATGCAGTCATATATTTTCAACACTTAACATATTCTAAAAAAAATCACGCGTAAAAAAAATTGTAATAATAATTACTTTCTCGATAGGTAAATGAATATCATCTTCCATCTTCTAAAGTAATTGATTTTTGAAATGTGGTTCATTTTAAAAGTACTTTTGTTCCCAAATCGTCATCAAATATCAATAGATATGCACGTCATTAAAACAACTTTTGCAATGGCATTATTGTAGGACGACTGATATGTATATTTTATTATAAATCAAGTCTTAATTCGAAACAATTATATACAATTCAAAAGAAGTAAGGGATACTGTAGTTTGTGATTAAAACGTTCACATAAACAAAGGGTTGTTCAGTTCCTTAACGAGGAAGCATTCCAAAGAATTTCATCACCCAAAAACATCTACCACACTCTCACGATCTGCACTGGGTGCTACTGATGATCAAGGGTGTTCTGTCGCAACATTGCATGCCTCTGATTTGGAAGGTTAAAGCCACTCTGAAGAAAGATTCTGAAGAGAAAGCATCAGATAATCAGTTGTTGAAGTTGATGATTAGGCCATGCGCCGTCTAACACGGAATACGAAGTTACGTGCCCTTGGCATGGTACAGCTTGGCATAAGTCAGGTAGCTGTGTCAAGGGTAATGAATGTTTTCCAGTCGGTTACCAGTTAGATTATGGTCCAGATATCGTTCTACAGGATCTGATCAGGCTCAGGACAGATTTATCCACACCATTGCCTTGAGATATCGCCTGGTTACAGCAAATAAGGTAAGGTCTAAACTTCAAAGGGATACTGGCTTGGTAGTGAGTGGCAAAAAGATCAGGAGTCGACTGCACAGATTTAAGTTTCAAGTCCGACGTCCTCATGGCATTCCCTAGTTGAGGGATCGTCACTTTAGGGCCCGACTCTAATGGTGTCGTCACCATCAACGCTGGGATAATCGCCGATGGAATCATATGATGTTCTCATATGAGTCAAGGTTCACTGTGGAATTCCTGGACAGACGCTGGAGGGTTTGGCGCCGACTTAACGGACGTTTCCATGACGTTAAGTCATTTGACATGATCGGTATGGGGGTGGATCTGTAATGGTTTAGGGAGGCAGCACTGTTTTTGGTGTTGCTGCTGGACATGTCACAGGGCAGTGCTACCGTTCCCCAAAATGACATGGGGAGTCTCTTAATGAGAATGCCATGCCGAATCCGAGTTTGTTTGGCCAGTTGAGGTTTACCCGCTACTGACTCTGTTTCATAATTGTGGTAAATTTGCTGTTTGACCTTGTACTGCTGTTGACCCTTATTCTGGATTTTTTTTTCTTTTCAGGATTTTGACAGATGTTCCTAAATGTAGTGATGTCATTTGTTTTCTCCTGACCTCATGATCTGCATTTCATTGTTCTTGTCAATCCAATATCTTCTACTTTTTTATTAATTGCATATATTTTTCTCGTTCAAAGAAAGATAACTTGAAAATACTATCTTTTTTTAAGTTAGGCACTGGAATAAAAATGTTACCAGATAATCATGCTAAACTATACTTCATGTAAAACAAAATTTATCTGCATCTGTTTCATTCTTTACTTTTAAAAATGCTTCTAAAATCTTGATATCCTTGATATCCTTGAGAAGTGCCCTAAATAGCTTCACAATATCTTTTCCATTATTTCTATTAAAAATAGGGAATGCATATAAACAGATAACTACTGTTGTTTGAATTCGTATAATACACTGTATGTGAACAAAAATAGTATTCTGAATGATGCCTTGTATTTCATAATAAGTTCTAAGTAATAGCACAAGTTGCTGAACACTATGTTATTATTTTGTTATAATTCTGCTACATGTAAATAAACAAACAGGAAATGAGAAGGTAGATCACTTATCATAAAGCACAAAACGGGTGATTGACATTATTTTGTTAAAAAATGTCATCAAATAAAATATTTTTAGGTTCTTGATAGGGGAAGGCCTATGTTTACTTTTCCTACGTAGCTAATCCAATCATTAGGACTCTCTTAGGGTTTGTATTTATGTCATATTCACAAGTTTGCTTTGTTCATATTTTTCTCTCTAAAGTAGTTCACTCTTTCCTTTCTTTATCTTAAACAAGTTTCACTAAAAGATGAAAGCCTTTTATTAAAGTTTCTGTTCAAGGAATGATTATTTGTAATGTTTACTGGAATAGAAGGAAATGGGAAGGACATGCATTATGAGAAAGGAAAAATTAAGCTTGCCTTGATATTTTTTTCATGCAACTGTAACGTGTATACGATTGGGTTCTTACAAGGATATATATATATATATATATATATATATATATATATATATATATATATATATATATATATATATATATATATATATATATATATATATATATATATATATATATATATATATACAGTATATAGATTTTTCTCTTACTCTAAGTTAATGATTGGAACTATATAATAAAACTATTACTTTAGTTAAGGCCGCTCTATCTGAGGGAAAATCACACTGTATCCAAAATTTTCTTATCTAGAGAAGGGGACTGGGTATGGTTTTTGCACCGTGTTTCTCCCTAGGTTCCTTTTGATAGGAAAGTACTGGGTGTCTCAATCTTCAGATTTACTGCACCCAGAACTTAGCATCAATTCCCTAAGATTATTTGCCACTGGTGCTAATTCTGTTTTTACCCATAACATCTCGATTTTCTCCAACAATCTTCTTTGTTCAGCCGTCACGTTCAGCCTTCCTTTTCTGATCGCCTTATTTCCCCAAAGCTTCGCTTTATATACCCTTGGGCTGGTCTATGCCAAAGGTTAGACAGGTCATTACATTATTTTGGGTCTTCTGTGCGTTTATTGTCCAAAAGTTCCTTGAATTTTTATAGGTATCACATCTCATTACCACCACTACTTGAATATACTGTTGCACAGTACTCTTGAAGTTTCTCCTTCACTACTAATAATATCTTACTGAGGAGTAAAGAAAGAGGCTTAATTGAACATTTACTGGAACTCGCTATTTATCTTTGTTTGTAAGGATTCTTATGAAGTTTTGGAATCCAATACCTATATGGAAGTTCAATTTCATTTTGGTTTTTTGGAATATTAAAAATATTCAAAACAGATATTTGCTTTTGCAGAATTTCCGCCTTTGAAAGGGAACTATGAGAATAAGTATGATTACCACTCGAAGAAATACTAGTTTTACAGTAATTCAAGCTCCATGTTTCAATATCAGCAAGCACTCGTAGAGGTATATTATTCATAAATATTGTCAATGCAGTACTCATAAGATCAAATCTTGTTGATTTTAAGATTTATTCAAAATAGTAATCCAGTAAATACAGCACATTTTTACGTTCAATATCAGTTATTCACATTCAAAGTATATTTCTCAAAACTATGAATACACAGACTTCGCCACGGAGGATTTTGTAAGCTTAAATCTCATTGGTCTATATTTGACATATTGTGTTGCTGGTCTACGTCTGGATTTGTCATTAACAAACTGCTGTAGAACTATATCTTTGTAAGCCTCCCAGTTAATACGTGTCATAAGATTTTGTTGTAATTCCTCATCCGTGGGATACGGGGAAACCTACATGTCAGAAAATAAAAACATGTAGTCATTAACTTATTCACATTATCGTTGACAAGGATAAAGGATGATGCAAGAGAGTTTTGCAAAATACCTCACTGCGTAGCCTCTCTCTGGCATTAAAATCAAGCTTGGAGAGGAACAATGTACGACTGATTTGGACAACTTCAGCGCCGTTACTGATGACAACAAAGCTTGGTTGTGGTTGTTTATCCCTCTCAAATGTCACATACTGGAGCCCCTTTAATAAATGAAGATTGTGATGCAGTTTACAATCCAGAAATTATAATAACATTTTATATTGCAAAGAGGGCATTGTCGAAAACGGATACAACCCTTGTACATAGATATTTGTTTTCTTTATTTTAGATCAATTAAAAAATACACAATTATAATATTCTTAGAATTGAAGAAATAAAAATCTTAAATAATTCTTTTTTATTATAAAGATTCGGGAAAACTTACAAATATTTGATCTTTTGTAAGAGTCTGTACATGGACCCATTCCGGTTCCTTATCTGACTCTGGTAATGGCACAAAGTTTTCCTGGAAAGGTACAATTTATATATGGTTTTCATGATGATGTGTGATTCTTAAGTTACACTCATTTCAAAGTAAATTTATATTAATAAATTGTTCTGTGAAAGATAGTTATTTCAAGTTCGCAAATATGAAAATAAAAGTCCAACATTAAAACCTTTGTTTCAAAAAAGCGTCTATCGTAAAATTTAGCTATGTAGCTAGTGCATGTGTATAAATTTCAAAGCATTTCACATCATAAAGCATTTTATGGATTTTGCATTAGCTTCCAATAACGCAATAATTTGCATCAAATCCCATCACCAAATCTGCATCGAGCTAAATATATACAAAATTTAACATAAATATCAGAATCGTCATCAATGCAATCAACATGAGCATTCTTTTCGTTGTAAATTAAATATTTTGCTGTTGTTTGTAAAATATAAAAGTTCTTTATGATTAATTAAAGCTAAATAACAAATTTTACACTCATTTTCTCGAAAGATTCGAGATCTGCAATACTCTTTGTAGTCATAATATAATATAGTAATCTTAATTAAAATTCAAGAATTCAATCTGCCAATAAACTGACAGCAGTTGTAGCATGAGCCATTGGAAGCAAAATGTCATATTACTTATATCTGGCCACTCTTCACACAAAGCCCTCAAACACACACGCTTATAGAGTCAAGGCAAAGAGCAAAACAGAACACACAAAATGTTGATTACTTCTATCAAAGGGTTAATTTTTACTCTTCGAATCCTCTCATCTTCTGGCTAGTTCAAGGAAATCAAAGTTCAGATCACTTTAAAGAACTTTTCACTTTGAAGAAAAAAATGGAACAGTACGTAGTGACAGACAGTAACATTTATATCGTAAATGTGAACCTACCGATTTCGCACCTGTATCAAGATCCGTAAAAAGTGTCTTTAACCCAATTCTTTTCTTTCCATCTGGAGCAACTGCAAATGCATAATGATTATTCCATGTTAGATCAAAGATTATCTCTGTAGTTCTAATCGAATATTTTTTTTTAATTTTCTTTCTTTAATTTCTGTGTAAATGTATGAGAGACTTACTTTCTCCCTCTGTGATGCTAGAAAGGGTAGGAGATTCGCTTTGTCCTTTGTTGGAGCTAGGGGTCAGACTCTATAAACAACATAGATCCAAATAGGATTTTATTTTTTTTTAACAAAGTAATTCAAGAAAGCTTTTTCTTTCAAATAAACAAAACATTATAATGAATGATTTCCCATACGTATGACACAAACAGTAACCTTTTGACTCCTTGCCGCGGGACTTTCACTGACAGCTGACCTTGGCGATTGATCAGTTTCTCTTTCACTTCCCGGAGTGATAATCATCCTTCCCGTTGTGTGTGGCCGTAAGACTGTATTTAGTCTGTCTGTTAGTGCCTGTGACTTTTTATATCTTGGAGTTCCCTGACTAGAATAAGGACCATCAAATTCATCCCCCGAGCCATCCTCCATTTGCAGAGGGGGTGGAAGGTCGATGTCATGGTAATTTATATAACGATTAAAGTCCTGGTTTTGACTAAGAAACGAAAAATACCCACTGGGATGGGCATCCAGTCTATATTCTCCTGAACGTTTGTTCACGATTGGTTTCACTTTCTCCAGTCTCTTTAAAACCCTTAAAGATCCCTAAAATGTGAGCAGATAAATAATTGCTAAACTTGCACATACAGAAATACGCTTAAACTAATGTTTTATTCCATATACCGGTAATTGACACATTCTTTGACTTTTGCTTACCTCTTTTACAATGTATATCCAGTCGGATTTATTGCTATCTCTTGTTAGTATAACACTTCGTCTAAAATGAATATGAAATTGTCGTTATTATAAAACTTTATAGAATACAAATGCCATGCAAAAGCATGAAAATTTGTAAACATAAATTTAGATGTTTTCAATATATTAATCAATACTTACTGAAAATATGTCACAAAATATTTTCCTGGCTCTTCTTTTAAAGATTTCAGAGGCCAGTTTCTCAAGAAACTGAACTTTCTACAAAAAATTTAAATTATGAAAACTTGCTTCCATTAAATGGATAGCAAAATGAAATTCAATAATCTTTAAGTATATGAAGGCGGATGTTGATAAAAAAATAACTTCTAGGGAGATTTTTAAAATATCTATGTTATTACTATTTAAGGAATGTTACTGACTTAAAAAATATTTGAGGTGTAGGGAATCGCTTAGGACATCGTTGCAAATCACAACTTAAGGCCCACGAGCTCCCTCAAACATGATAAGAGAAATTTGATGTACATCACCTGTGGGTACCGACAATTGTAACAGTGATGTAATCTAATTCTTGGCCATCTTTTAGAGTTATCTCTCTTAGCAGATATCATTTTAGAGTTATCTTTCCTGGGTAATGTTACTGACTTAAAAAATATTTGAGGTGTAGGGAATCGCTTAGGACATCGTTGCAAATCACAACTTCAGCTCCCTCAAACATGATAAGAGAAATTTGATGTACATCACCTGTGGGTTACCGACAATTGTAATTGTTTTCTAGGACAGTATACAGTAATTCATCAAACTTACCTGAGGTACGGGTCACTCTCGGGGTCATTTTGAACTCCACCCATAAAAATCTTCTTGTAGTCCTAAAAACAATTATTCTATCTTGTAGAATTTTTTGTAAGCTTCAATGTACGAGTCATTGAGTTTCAAGGCTTTTTTTATTGATGTCCAAAACTTAAAGTAAAAAAGTAAGCTTTTTATAATGTTCAAGTTGAGTTTCAAGTTTGTTCTTTTTAAGTTGACGAAAACAAAATTAACCTGAACAATTAAAAAAAATGTTACCTCCGCAGGTATCCTCAAGACCTCTGTGTATTCATTGGTTATATTGGATCCCCCTCTAGGTTTGTTTTTGAAAACTCCTATTTCCTAATTAAAAGATTTAGAACATATGGCTTTATGATTAAATATAATTTAAAATTTGGCATTTTTATCTTTTTCTGTTAATATGTACAATAATTTTCAAAAGAAACAAAATGGTTCCAGCCACTTTGAAAACACCCTGCTGACTTCTGGTATTATAGATTAAAGTTTTTATTTTTCTATTTCGGTATTTCATATATACATCATAAAATTTTGCAAGTCTCAAAAAATATTTTAAAGAAGATACAATATTTATTGCAAAATTTAAATTTCACCGTGTTTGCTCTTATACAAAATGCCACTGTGTTCACTTCGTAGTGCAAACCACAAAAGCTGTAACAAGCTCATTAAGAATCTCAAGAATGTGATAATTAAAACATAAAAGCTATAGTGCGTGAGATGAGCCTCAGTCCAAATCAGTGATTATAAACGACAAGCTAGATTTGAATCCACAAAATCTAGGTCCATTAGAATCCACAAAATCTAGGTCCATTAAATGAACTAGAATCATCGTGTTGGCATTTCATTAGATCATTAGACAACATTATACTAAAGTTGAACGAGTATTTCATTCAAACGTTTCGAAACTTGACAAAAAAAATTGTGGCAGACAGACAACGGGTACGAGAACAAATTTACCATAGTCACAAAGCAAGTACCATAATGTCCCCTGCGTGGAAAATGGGGGTTGGGGTTAGAAATAAACGAATGACAAAGTTTGGGTGATGAATTCGAAGAAAAAACACATCCCATCCCAGTAAAATACTAAACTATTTGAAATTATGCATCATCATTCCTGGCTTCTTCTTTTTTTAACCAAAAAGCAATGTAATGAAATAAATTATTTGAACTTTTTTGTGTGAGCACATGCGCACTGAGTGCTAAATATTAAACATTACCTTAGTTTCATTAATAGGATGTGATATTGTACCAAACTATTTAATCGTACAGAATAGTGGCTTTGTCAATTTCTTACTATACATGAACTCAGTAATCAAATAAAATGCAAAAATAGAGCAACACAGAAATCTTGTTTTAAAATAAAAAATAAACAATGCAACTGAGTAATAACAAATCACTCACCCCAAAGGGCTGTCCTCGTTTAATTAATACATCTATTGATGTGGCCGATAGCTTGTGATCATCCAATATAGCGGTTACAACTATAACATATAACAACGTTGTCTTATAACCACATGTAGAACAAATTCAGCAGACATGTATCACAAGTTAGAATTTTCTTGGAAAGGTCCATTCGTATATCAAAACAAGATATTTCTTTCTTCCTTTGAAAACATGCAACACGAATTATCAAAATCTATACAATTCTTCATGCTAATTTGTATCCTTTATAAATATTATAGTCCCATAAAATGACGTGTTTTGACTTACTTGAGCCATAGAGAACAATATAAGCGTTCTCGGGAGCTCCGCCTTCCTTCACGATAAAGCGTTTGGCATCGTAACATTCTACAAACCCTACACGAGCCAACGCCTCTTGGATCCGCAGGGGAAATTCTGCTATGTATTTCACATTCCGGAGGGCATTGGTCGCCTGCATAAAGAAGATGTGATTGTGAAACACTGCTGTCCCCATATGGCAACTCATGGCATCTCAGATGCAAGTTAAACTTGAATCAAGCATTCAAAAAATGGCCAATGTTTTTTTGAAGTAGGTGAAACTTCAAGTGTAATATCAAAAGCAAAATTCGTTGGTACCAAAAGAAATTTTAGTTCTTGTCACAAGAAAAACACGTATGAAATATAAAAGATCTATAAAAGATTACTTGTCCAAAACTTATAGCCAAAGTTAAGCTTTACAAAAGTACGTCAAATATCAAGGTCAAAATACATTTGAGATGTATGAAAGCCTTAGCACCAATCCTTGAAACGTTATGGATAAGGTTTAAGATTGATATATACAAAGTTTCACCCGCCGTGATCTGCTTGTCATGATCGGGAAAAACGGGAAAATCCGTCGACAATTCAGCGTGAAAATAATGCTCTATAGACTAACAATAAGTATGAAAAATGTCAAGTCAGCATTTGACTCAATGATAAATTTTAAACAAGACTGCGGATATTCTTGTTTTAGCAACTTTTTCGTCAATAACTTACCTCGTTTTAAGAATTGTACATATGTAGAGCATGCTCTTGCTTATCGAATCAACTGAACGATACAAACTCCGTATGCAGGTGATGAAGGTATAATATTGTTGCATACGTAATGGAAGTTGAAATTTTAAATGTTAAAGTCATCTCGTTTGTTATAAAGCTTTATCAACGTCCTTTTCAAGCAAAATATCTAAATATGAAACAGATCTCTCGGACTCTGTGGTATGTTTTATTTCAAGCTCACCGGGGTATATAATATAGCCATAAGAATGGAAATAATAATTGTTAATTAATTGACAATACGTTGTCAATACATATATTGTGGACTAATTCTGCTTCATATGAATACAAAATGAAGTCTGTTAATAAGGGGGGCAATTAGTACCCATGAGAATTTCAATAAAGTTTACTTAATGTTTTAGCAGACAAACAGGCAAATAGACCAAAAAATTGTGATTCATTCCTGCGTTAAAGTAAAACTTTGTAGTTTTTGGCTAGTGGGCTGACTAAAACATTGGTATATACGTGGCTTTTTCAATCTGTACGTTTTATTGGTTTGGGGAAGAGATCGAGAAATATTAAAGGTATTTTCACAGAGGCAATTCAAAAAGTTGAATAGTGATTTACAAACTGAAACTAATCTTCATGTAACTGAAAAATTTAAATATACAATGTGTCATTTCATTCTTCAGCCATTGATTAAATGCGTTTATTAAGGCATTCAATTAATTTTCTCGCCATAAAGAAGAACGTTTTCTTGTTTAACTCACATATCGAATGTCATCTCTGGTTCTTTGGTCTGGGGGTTTAGACAGAATCTGTAGTCCTCGCTGGGACATTCGCATCTAGAGAAAATCAAGCATGGTTTCTATTTTGAAATGGTGAAAAAAAAGACATCTTTGAATGTGTCAAGCTTTTTTATGTAATAAACATGCAGATATTTCACTATATGCGCTCCATCACTGTGTATTTTTGATACTAGATATAAATGCTAAAGTTTAGTATTTTTGAAAAATAATGATGACACAATCTTTAATCATGACGTAATGTACCTGACGATTAGCTTTGAAATAAGACACGTCAATTCTATTGGCTCCGTATGTGTTTTTCTCGTTCACAGGAGAACTACCGATTTCCTTTAACTGTGACTGATACACCGTGTCGGTAGCACTAATAAGACAATAGAATAAAACAGCTTACAGGTAAATTATCAGTTTATTTAAACACTTTTGATAGAAAGCAACGTCTGACAAATCAAAATTTTTATGATTAAATCATTACTAAATATTTCGTAAATCATATTTAAGATAAACATTCAGAAAAGTGCTGAATCATATTAACACTAAATGACACTAAATTGTTTCAAATAACAATCCACAGAATATTGTACATGCTACATATAAAATAAATTTGCAATACTTTTTAAATACATACTTCCGTTGAAGAATGAGCCTCTGTAAAGCACACATACGCCCCACTGCTCTACTAACCGTCTGTAACTTCCGTAGCATTTTCTGCAATATATACATGGAGTAAAAAGGGCTTAAAAGAGTACCATCAAATTCACGCAGTTTACTTTAATAATTTACCTTTATTGCAATGCTGAACTCTATACTACATTTTAAAAAATCCATTAGATATCATTGTTCGTGTTATAAGGTTTTCATTACCTGTTTTTCCTCCTCTTTTGCTTTGAGTGTGGCAGCTAGAAGTGTGCTTAGCCGGTGTTTTCCGAAGGGTTCCTCAACCCTTCGTGTTCCATCGCCATGCAGCTGGTTGCCATGGACAGTCCCTCGGCGCCCTTGACCTTTGATATCCATGGTCAGTTTGGCATCAACTTCGGATATCCTCCTACCTCTCAATCTTTCACTAGAATGACAATTTAAGAGAATAAACAATATTTTTGTTAAGTTTATTTTTAATACACGTATATTGGATTAGAAGACAATTACAAAGAAAATGAAAACAATTAGATGCTGGGAATAAAAGATCGATCTCGCCAGTGCTTGTGTGCATTACATGTGCGTATTTTACTGTTTATGGCTAAAATGTATTCGAAGACAAGCAGTTTGATTTTTCAGATTAAATTATCTAACCACAGAAAAATAATTTTGCACCAGAAAGTTGATGTTTATACCTGAATTCATAAATAAGTACCCGGTACTGTTCTATTATATATGCATTTTAATGTTCATTTATATTCTAATAAGAGAGATAACTCTTAGTTTACATGGAATATATTTCTATTTATATTCTTCAAATTTTTTTATTGTACAATTCTGTCCCCCAAAATACTAGTATGCTTATTTTGTTCACATTTTAGCAACAAGTCGCTATTGAAATTATAAGCGTTAACGCAATATTTGATACAGTTTTTGAGGGGCATAACAGTAAAGAAGCTCTATTTTCTATACCTCTTTCCCCTAGCGGGTTAACGTTCTTGCTGCTAGATAAAGTAAATCACTAAGAGAGAGGAATCCCTCCTTAATGTATATACTTCACACTACTGGGGAAAAGCTTTCTATTCTGGGAAATATGTTTTTGGTTGACAGGAAGAAAGAAAATTATTGTACTGTGCAGTACATGCCTGTTTGCCATGATCTAAATAAAATAACTAAGTTAAAAACGTGAGTACATTGACCTTTATAAACAAATAAAAATACTTTTATTCTAATGTCAATTCTTGTTACAATTTGTTAATTCGATAGGCATAATTTACCCAATAATCAAACCGGATACATGGACTATCAAATACATATATCATCCACAATATTTTTAATTTAAAAAATTTAAAGTAAATCTATTTTAGAGTCGCATATAATTATAAATTTAATGTATATCAATCCGTTTTGTCTATTATTACCCAAACTTGTGCTGAACATTTGGGGAAAAGGTACATTGTACTAGTAAATGTAACAAAGAAGAATTTTCCGAAATATTCATCTTCGTTGGATTACAACAAACACGGATTACAATTGCTTAAACTTAGTACACATGTACTAGGCGCTTTTTGAGAAAAAATGGGAATTATTTTCCGAAACGTCCTACTGTTATTGGGATTCGAGCAACTAAGTGGATACCAGCTTTGTACATATACATGTATTTAATAAAAACTGACGATCTGAAGGTTTTTTTTTTTGTCAGAAAACCTGAAAGCAAAATATAGTATAAACATGAAGCAGGATTTTCTCCATGGTGCATGAGTTACCTGAGCAACTGGGCAGTATCTCTGTTCAATAAAAATAATCAAGTCAATTTGAACAGTACATTTATCATTAAATTCGTAAAAAAAATAAATTTTAATTCTAATATAGAACTATCTGTGGATCCTTTTGCAAGAGCCATTGTATAGAACTAAATTTTCAATTATAAAACAATATCTTCCTTCATTATAGAATTTTACCTTTGAACAAATCTAAATGAATATATACATCCACAATCATATAAGTGAACAATGATATGACGCCGTATTATTTTTTTTAAGGTTTTCAGCCTCCGTCACCAAGAGATTCTGAAAATTTTGACTAATGTTAAAATCCAGAAAATCTAATTATTATGTACCCCAGCATGTTCCCTTTGCTTCATAATCCTTACCTGAACGCTGCTACTTTGGCCACATTCTTGAATTTGCTGAGGTGGCTTCTTTGACCTATTAGACCAGACTGTTGGAGGCTCTGCGCTTCCAGAACATCCCCCTCCGAGAACCTCTTGGGACCGGAAGTGACCTGGAATCGGGCACGGTTGGCTGAAGAAGACAATATTCCATACTTATTATAGAACACAGCCGTGACATTACCATGTTTCTGAAGCGACACGACCGCCATAATAGATTTAGTTCGTAAACTTTTTCCGCATGATACCACATCTAGGAGATAAAGCTTTTCATCGCTGTATCTCCTGTCTTTAAGCATTCTGTTCAATCGACGATCGTGTTCGATAAGCGAACTTTGATGAGTCGTTGGGACGTGGTGGCTTTGAGAAGTTTCTTTTAAGACATCACTCGGCCTGCGTTTTGTATGGTATACTTCACTATGCCGGCGACCATCCGACTTCTTGTTTAGCGGACCCGAGATGGATAAGAATTCACTATGTCTTCGATTTGAAGTCTGAGCGCCATGTTTTGCTCCTGATAATGACGTGTTCGGAAAAACTGTACGGGTTTTATTCTGTCGCAAATCAAACGTTACTTTACTCGCACGACGATGTTCTTCGGAACTCATGTTGTTATGAATCTCCTTTCTCAAAATTTCGCAAACTCAAAGTATAACGCAATGCGTGTCAGTATGTAACAGGTTCTTTAAAATAAAATTTTAGTATATAATCCCGGGACGTATAATTTAAAACGCAACTTTTCAACACTTCAGCATAATTGAAATCCAATTATAAAGTAACCTCAACCACTTTCAATGTTTACTTTATGACAGCATCGTACTTCCATCAAGATTTATGGTCTCTTCAACTCTGGTAAACATGCATGTACTTATATATACCCCTCAAATCCCGGAGCGAACTATGACGATAGAACATAATAAATCAGAAACTACGAACTTGGCAGTAGAGAGAAACAAACTTAATATGCTCATTAATCCGTCAAAATAATATTTGGTTGTATGTATTACAGTAAAAGTTACTGTTTTTTAAAACAGATTCTTTTCCATTTAGATTAAATAAACTGATATTTTTGATACCCCACTAAGACTTTTTATAATTTGAGTTAATTTAAGTCCTGTTTGACAAGGTTTATTGAAGTAAAATAAAATCAGACAATCGAATTACAAAATTTAAATGTGTTCAATGTCAAGCTATTTGCATCACTTATAATAAGCTTTTAAATTGACGCATTTGAAATTTAATAATAAAAAAAGAACTTTTACCCCATCAAAAATCATAAAAATATTACCAATTGAATCACTGAATCGTAAAAATAAGCTTAGAAAAATAAATATTAAAAAAGCACTTTAACAGTGTGAAAAAAAACCTTGATGACAATGCACTTGTTGGAATATACCATAGAAAGCATCTTAAACATCTCTCTCTCTCTCTCTCTCTCTCTCTCTCTCGCGTTTTTTTCCCCTGATTTTGCTAATGTTAGTAAACAAGAACCTGTCGTCGCTATAAACTTTAACATCAAGCCTTATAAACTCAGAACGTCTTAAGTTTGTGTCATTTTAAATATTTACTCAAACGATTTCTACGGGACACTCAACAACGACGGCCATTTCTTGTTGAACTCTTATTTTGATAACTTTACATGACTATATATTGACTATACTATTGACAAACTTTCTTTTCAGTCATATCAAATTTTACACCTCAGTATTGTGAAGCACTTAAAAAAATATGCTTACCTTTATGAAAAATGACGTCGATGTACTACATACATTAATTCTAATTAATAAATTAATTTATTTAGTCACGCAATAATTATGACAATTAGAGAAAAAAATGTACATTGAATATTGAAATTATACTTTATATGTACAATCAGAATTTTTAAAATGTAAATGCATTCATAGTAGTATTGATATTAATAACCATTCTTGTTGAAAGTTATACTGTGTATATTTCTGATAATAATTCAACAATTCAGAATTTTTAATAAAATAATAATTTTTTAAAGTGCACTTCATAAAAATACAAGAATAAAAACACATGCTCATTTATTTATGCATATTTTTCATAATTAATTAGAGACCTCCGTGAATTTTCTCATATGGATCATCATTTAACGATCATCAGCGGCAAACATTTATAAAAATGGTCAACTCGAGTGTCACAGGCTTTTTAAAAATTAATTTACCATTGCTCACCTGAGAAGCTTTGACCATTCTGAATTTCCCCCTTGTTATACATAATGCATCCCCACCCTCTGATCATAATTTAGACATTTTGAAATCTACACTACATGATCCTTCCATGGGCACATATGTCAGTTTTTTTGGCCCAGTGGTTCCTGAGAAGAAGATTTTCAAAGATTTTTCCTATATATTTCTATGTAAAACTTGGATTCCCCTATAATGGCTCCGCCCTTCCCCCGGGGGTCATGATTCCTACATTTACACTACCCCAGAATGCTTCCACATAAGCTTCACTTTTTCTGGCCCAGTGGTTCTTGAGAAGAAGATTTCAAAGATTTTTCCTATATATTTCTAATAAAACTAATAATTTTTTAAACATAAAGTGCACTTCATAAAAGTGCAAGAAATTTTCAAAAATTTTTGCTATATATTTCTATATAAAACTATTTACCCCGCCCTTCCCCCGGGGGTCATATTGAACAATTTCATCTACATTAATGCTTACAGTTTCAGCTTTTCTGGCCCAGTGGTTCTTGAGAATCAAAGATTTTTCCTGTATATTTCTTATAAAACTTTGATTCCCCATTGTGGCCCCGCCCTTCCCCCGGGGGTCATTATTTGAACAATTTAGAATCATTTAACAAGCTTCAGCTTTTCTGGCCCAGTGGTTCTTGAGAAGAAGATTTTCAAAGATTTTTCCTATATATTTCTATATAAAACTTTGATTCCCAAATGGTGAACAATTTAGAATCTACATTATACCAGGATGCTTCCACATAAGACACTTGAGAAGAAGATTTTCAAAGCTGTATATTTCTATATAAAACTTTAATTTATTTGAACAATAACATGGCTTCCAAGTAAGCTTAGCTTTTCTGGCCCAGTGGTTCTTGAGAAGAAGAAAAGGAAATCCATTTTCCATGATTTGAACTTCTAACTTGAGACAACAACTTGAGAAGAAGAATTTAAAAAAATATTTCTATATAAAACTCAAGGTTATATATGTACATCGAGCATGTACTTTTTCTACTAATAATTTTCCAATATTTAAAATCAAAGTATATCTGATTCATTAGAAATACGATAGACCAGTTTATCATTCTAACTTGAGTCAAAAAAAAAAAATCAAAACTCAAGTTTATATATGTGCATCGAACATGTACTTTTTCTACTAAAATTTTTGATTCATTAGAAATACGAAAGAACAATTTATTATTCATAATCTTAATTATAATTATAGTTTTATAATTAATACTTTTCCAGACAAAAAATGAATATATGGCACCAGGAATTTTGTCCAGATATAAAATGTTGAAAATTCTTGTATGCCCTAAAAAATGAAAAGCAAAAAATAATTACACTGCCTTAGCGGAAGCACTTTCCATTTCCTCCATTTGTTAAGAAATCCTTCATTAGAAATATCAGTCATAGTTAGGTTTCTTTATCGTACTGTCAGTCAAGGACAACAGTGACCATTAGCTTCGGAACATTTTAACACACAACGACATGCATATAGAGAAAGCTTAACTATAAAACTCGCCCAAAATGTTCAAGGGGACTTCAAATTTCTTTCATAGTATCAATTGCTCTTCGGTTAATTATAAAAATTATAAGAAGTAGAGGGGGAAAAAAATCAATGGTTGCATTGTAAAAAGACTTTTTGAAGCACAATAAATATTGACAAAAGATTTTAATACTTTGTCTAAAGAAAACGAGTGATAATGGGTATGAATTTCTCTTCGTTTTTCTTTCCTTTTCATTCTTCGTACCTTTATTAGAACAAGTTGGTAATTTAAACCCCAGAATGAAAAAAAAAATCTGCTAATACACTGTAATTAGTGAAAAGCAGGAATCAGTCAGTCATATTGTCAAAATTTAAATCGTCTTCATACATCTACATAGGGCAAAAATAAAGTTTTCACGTCAGGTTGAACAAAGAAAACACAATAATCAAATTTATTTCTCTTTACAAGACAAATAAGAGATTTCGAATTCTTTCAATTTTATCAAGTGAAGTCGTACTAATTCTATAAGGTTAAATACAAGTATAGATGTCATCAAATACACTATTTAGGTGCTTTTATCTTGACATTTGAATTGAAATGTCAAAATGGGTAAGAAAAAATAGTTATTTGATAATTTCGTGGTATTTAGTACCGTCATCGTTTTAACATGAAAGGGCATAGGAAAATATGACATTTTTATCTAGCTTATTTAAGTAAAAGTTTTAAAAAAGGTTTTTAATACATTGTAATTTACATGTATACAGTATATTTTTTCTGGCTTATTTTGGTTCATGTAACATACTTTATTTCTGTTTACGTAAAATTTATGCCGAGAATGTCGTGTTTGTATATTGAAAAGCGGGAGGGTATATGTAATGTATATGTTATTTTTTCCTCTCATACCACTGAATGAAATTTAATGAAACTTTCTGTAGAATCTTTATTACACACACACTCCTATTTTACTTTTTGATCCGACACTTTTGGGTTTCCCGGCCACAGGAAAACACTTTTTCACCAGTTATAACCATATGGGAGGCGGGGGGTATCAATTTTACTTGTAAACATTTATTACAAACATTTATTAAAAAGTTAAAATCGTTTTGGTTGTTTAATAAAAAGTTTTATGTTCAAATTAAATTTGCAAAAGGTTTAAACGGAAGTAAAATTCACGCCAAAAGATTTCAGTAACCAAATAGAAGAAATCTTTGAAAATTTATAAATCTGATTTTGTACCCCTCTTGAGGCAAAAACATAAATAAAACTTTGGTTCCATTAGCCACATGCCCATATTGGTTTTCGTGCTTTGTTTCGTAGCTAAAACCCTTTTTTATCCATTTACACAAAACTTCACGGCTTTAATTTCTTGTCAGAAATATCCCCCGTATCGGGGATTTCTTGATGGGAGGGGATCAGATATTTTAACCTGCTCCCCTTCTATCGATATCAGGAATCAATGTCTTGTCTTTGCACGGATTAAAGGCTTTTAAACGAGATGACAGATTCAACAGAGATTCGTCAAAAGAACAAATTTCACTATTAAACCATGTGCACAGTGGGAAATATGTGGAGCGTTTTCCTTCCCTTGCAGATTTCAGAAATCAATATTTTTGGAGGAATAGGAATCAAAGAATTTTATTTTATTTTGAAATCTGGAATATATGAAAAACTTCCTGTTATAATTCAAGAGCAATTTCGATATATTTATTAAAATTTCTAAAAAAGTCCTGAATTATCTTAAATTATTTTACCTTCGAATTCCTCTAATGTACTACATGTACATGGGCTAGATTCCCTAGAATACATTTCCTCTTGGAAGTGGTGCTTGAATTGTACCCTTTTGCCGCTACCCATGCCTTTTAGATTGTAAGCCAAATTTCTGTCTGTTATTCGAGTCCCGCTGTGAGTGCCGGGCCGAGGGGCCGGGGTCCTCCGGGGGAAGGACGAACCACCCTCCCGCCGAACATTATCAGAAGAGGGTCTTAGTAAGGACCCATATGCCGGAACATTATCATGGAGGCGAAATCGTTCAGTTCGCCCGTCTTTTCCTAACGGAGCCTTGATTGAGGAACGTCTTTTGCCAAGATGACTTGCAACATCCGTCATTTTAAGAAAATTATGATTTATTTTAGCTCCGTCATCGAATTCATTTCAAAAACAAATACTTTAATGTTTCCAAAGAAAACACATTTCTGACAATTTAAAAATCACGTAAGATTCAAAATTAAACAAAACTTCAATCATCCCATAATTTCCAAGTTAAGATGGGATTTGGAATATAAGTGTTTCTTGAGGAGCAACGTTACCATTTAAGTATCAACCACTATCTCTGAACGTGTGGTCGTTAGGTAATTCTTGTCAAACACAAACTGACTACTTGTACAAGATTTGATTTCGACTGAAACAAAGTAACGAGCAATCCGGGCGACTTTTTAAAATTCTTTCTACTGTCTTAGTAAACAATGTTTTATGAAATTTATCACCTTAAATCTGTAATATTATTCTACCGGTTTAAGCCCATTGGGGTATATATTCACGCTTTATTTCTTCTTTTCAAGACTTGAAGGTCATTGTCAAAATAATTACAAGAATGAATAGACTATATCTGTTTTGTTTAGTTAGAAATTGGATTTAAATATATTGTTTAAATTTCATTTCATTTGAATTTTTTTTCATTTAGAATATCGTTATATTGAAAATATCCCATCGGACAGCTGTCTCTGTTAATCAAGAAAACTTTGAGAAACTCACTTTTGATTTACCGCGTACCTTTGAACTTACAGGTATGTACTTTTACCAAAGGAATAGTGGAAAAGTGAGCATAACAAATGGGAGCTCGTCGCAGCTCAACCGAGTCCTTTCTATGGGCATCTCAAGTTAGGAGGACATTTACTATGCTTTGAATTGCGTATAATTAGTCTAATATCTGGATTTCAAAACTGTGGTCGCATGGATAATATTAACAACGTCATTGAAAAAGCAAATCAACCCAAAAACACAGAATTTTTTTTTTTTTTTAAAAACTATTCGAGATAAAAACTGGAAAGGGGGGGGGGGGCTATTCGGTAACCGAGAGCCCTGACCAAAGGTTGGTAACTCTTCCTACTAAAGACGCATGTTATACAGTCTAAAATGGTTATATCTTACTTTTTAATTTTTTTCTCATTTAAGAACTTTAAAAGAGATTTTTAATAATTATCTATCATTCCACAAATATCAAACAAATTAAAGGAGCACGAAGAATGTATAGGAATGCTGCAGTTCAAATAGGACCGACTTTTCCATTAACACACACACACATATATATATAATATATTCAAAAATTTCTAAACAATTTGCAGCCCCCCCCCCCCTCCCCGGCAAAGCGCCAAGTTTTTCTCTTACCATAAAACGTTTGGGAAAAGATTGATTCTTAATAGAGTTCAATTCTCAAAAATAAATCATACCTATTTCACGTAAAAACAGGTAATTTTGTCTTACCTCCAAACCCTTCTACAGAAGAATAACTGAATACACGTCTTTCTCTGTTTTCCATTGCGAGAAAGGCTGACCAAGATCAGACATATTAATATTTGATGGATATTAACACATAGTGTGACTCTCAAAGGAACTAGATTTCTGTTTTCTTCATCAATAAATCAACACACCACAAAAAGACGATAAATTCGATTATTATAATTATATAGTCTACGAGTGTATAAAAAGTTGAAATATAGATATTTTCTTAATTTAAAAATCTGAAATGTCATAATCTTTATTTGTAAAGAAAGTTTGAAATACTTACATATCTAGCAGTAAGGACCTCTTCTGTTCTCGTTTCACCACTAACGACTTATTCAAATGCTTGATCAGCATACACTTAATTACAGATTCCGTTCTTCTTCCAATATTGACCTTTCTCCTTCAGAAAATTTGAAAATCAGGAGAAACAACTTATTTGATTTTACGTAGTGAATTTAACTGAATATATAATATTCACCATCGTATTTGATTTGTAATTTGTAATGTTTAAATTTCATAAATGTATACCAGATTTTTTTCTTTATCGGGAATATAATCGTGTTTTTTAATGACCAGTGTGAATCGATGCCTCCCCTCCCCCTTCGCATGGCCCCTTTCTTCTCACCGACCATCTACACAAACAGAGGGGGTAATCTTCAGCACTATGTTGGGATAACTGAATATTAGTGTTTACTGAATGTAAACTTGAGCAGAATTAATTCATTTAAATAAGCCCCTCGTTTTTCACTTTTAATCAACATTCTAAAGAAATTTAATCTTATTATGTCAACAATAAAGCAATAACATATCAGGGATGGCTTTCCTTCTCGGGCAATTATTTACTCTTCTGTCTCTTTAACAACTGAAATTGTCTATAGAGGTTTTAATCTCCTTACATAACAACCATGCTGAATTCTGTTACGCAATTTCACCTATATTTACACGTTTAGATATTAAATAAATTCAACTACCCCACCCCCATCTAAAAAAAAATCGCCAAAACTCCGCGAGGCTCTGTTCAAGTACTCACTTAATTTCTGACAAAGCCCCCCCCCCCCCCCCCCCCATGTGACAACAAAATATTTTAAGCCCCTCTTCTTGTAACGTTGGGCTTTTGGGCCATAAAAATAAGGCGAGCCAACTTATAATCACAGTCGCAATTTTACCAAACGAATTAATCAATACAAACAAGAGATGTCCGTAAATCACTTATGCCCCCCCCCCCCCCCAAACAAATGAATTTTTTTAAGTCCAAAGGACATAACTCTGTCAAAAATGACTCGATCATACTCAAGGCAGAACTTGACCTATATATTTAATTTTATGATAAATCTGTATACTGAATTTCATTTCGGTATGTGCAAGCTCTGCAAAGAAAATGACCAGAAACTGCAAATAATGGGATTTTTCATAGTCCAAGGGGGCACAACTATATCCAAAAACGATCAATCGTTCCCCAAAACAGAATTGATCAATATATTCGCATGATAAATCTGTACACCAAATTTCATTTCAATATGTGCAAACTCTGTGAAGAATATGAATGGAAACTGTAAATAATTGGAATTTTTCCAAGTCCATGGGGTTGTCCAAAATGGTTCGATTATACCCAAAACAAAACTTGACCTAGATATTACTAGTATTATGATAAATCTGTATACCAAATTTCATTTCAATACTAGTATGTGAAACCTGTGAGAAGAAAATGAATGGATACTAGGTGGACCGACAGCAGCAAAGCAATATGCCCTCCATTCTTCGAAAAGGGGGGGGGGGTATAAAAAATTAATTGCGATCAAAAGTGAGCTTATCTAGATTTTATGGCCCCTAAGCCAGGACATTTGAAGATTTGATAGTGTGTAAACCACTAATGACTTAGGTTGGTAGTTTGAACTTCAATTTAGAGAAATTTTAAGGTCATATCCAGCCTCTGAATATATCTCTGTAACAATGTGAATCCCTGAATGCATCATGTACACAGGTCTAGTCCAAGTGGGACTTATAATTACTTGGGAATGGACATGCTCCAAAACTACACCTTAGTATTTAGTCATCTACAAAATGTTCATCAGATCCATAATATGAAACAAATTAGGAATTGTGCATCCCTTGATGCATTGTTCATACAGGTTTCTCCCAAGTATAAGGCCATGCAAAGTTAATTACTTGGTTCTCAGGCCTTTTTTCAAGAAGTATGATGAGGGAGGGAGGCATTTTTTTCTTTTTTATTGCCCCCAAAACATGATATGGCAGCTTTTTACATTGTACAAACCTCAAAAAATGATGAGGGAGGTGATTTGGTGTTTATATTTTAATGATTTAGCAATAAAAAGGGTCAATGAGGCACCCTTGGAAGAGATGAGGGGGGGCCTGAGAACCAAGAAATTCATTTTTTTTTTGCCTAACTTAAATATATATCATATAATAATCTCATATCAACTTTGTTAAGGTGAGCTAAGAATAGAATAATTCAATCAATCATTTTATCTAGCATTTCAGCTTTAATAATAAAGACAAACAAATAAATAAATGTACAGTGTAAACTCTAAATAAGAAGTCATCTACTGTAAACGTGGTTATATTGACGAGTTGAAAAATTAACGATTTGTTGATTACAAAAATTGACGAGTGTTAAATTTGACGAAATATTGAATCAAGAGTTATGTATCTTTGATTACACAAAATAAAAAAAAAATGAATTCCAGACTTAGAGTTATCTCTCTTTGATTTCATTAACGTCCACTGCATGAAGCCTTCGGCTATTTTTTATCGATTTAAGCTGAACACAAATCAAATTATGTTTTCCAAGTAAAAAAAATCATGTAACATGTAAATTTGGTCATTCAAAATGTGGCGTTGGTTAAAGACGGCAGATTCAAAAACTGCAGTAAAACCCGGTTTGCCTGACCCATCGCTGGCAAATACGCCTGAAAAAGAAAAATTGATCGAAAATGTAAATGATGTTGTGGACAAAGAATTATTAACCTGCAGTCCATCAAGTCCAAGTGGAACCAGAAAACGAAAACGCGGGGAGTATGAAAAATTTTCGCCTGAAACAAAGGCTAAAATCGCGCGTTATGCAATTCATCACGGGGCTACAAAGGCAGCAAAATATTATTCTTCGTCCCTTAATAAAAATGTACATGAAAGTACCGTAAGAAGATTTAAGGCAGCATATCTTCTCGAATCCAAACAAAATGATGGCTCCCCAGTGAAAACACTCACACCCCAAAAACGCGGAAGACCGCCCCTCCTTGGCAATCTGGACGCTGATGTTCAAGAGTACATAAAAGATCTGCGTAATTCTGGAGGAATTATCAATTCTAATATCGTTCGCTGCATCGGCCGTGGGGTGCTACTACATAAGGACAAGTCTCTGCTTGAAGAATTCGGTGGTTCAGTTTGTTTGAGCAAAGAATGGGCACGTTCAATTCTTTTTCGTATGAATTTCAAGAAAAGAAAGGCCACTAAGGGAATTAAACACAAGCCAGACGACTTCGATAGCACAAAGGAAAAATTTCTGGATTTGGTAAATAAGCAAATGAAAGATTATGATATTCCCGACAAATTAGTGTTTAATTGGGATCAAACGGGACTTAACATGATTCCGCAGTGCGCCTGGACGATGGAACAACAAGGTTCTAAACAGGTGAATGTAGCCGGATTAGGAGATAAACGACAAATCACTGCCTTGTTTTGTGTCGCTCTTGATGGTCAATTATTACCCCCACAGCTTATATACCAAGGATCCACAACCATGTGCCACCCGAACGTGAGATTTCCAGATGATTGGGCAATTACGCACTCAGCTAATCACTGGAGTACGGAAGACACAATGATTGAATACATCGAGGGGGTTATCGTTCCGTATGTTGAGTGGCGCGAGAACTTACCCGTGTCACAAATAAATCAACCAGCCTTAGCAATCTTTGACGTCTTCGCTGCTCATAGAAGCGAAAAAGTCTTATCAGCATTAAAGAAAGCTAATATTCGTTATGTGTTTGTGGCTGGTTGTACTGACGAACTACAGCCGCTCGATCAAACGGTTAATAAAAAATACAAAGAACTTCTTAAAATCCAGTTTCAAAATTGGTATTCTGAAAAAGTTCGTCAGAAACTGGAGAAACAGAAACCCGGTGAAAACATTGGGCTAGTCGACATTGACATGAGGACATCTACGATCAAGCCGCTTCATGCGAAGTGGATCATGAAAGTTCATGAGGTTATGAGCAAGGACCGGGACTTCCTGATTAACTCGTTCACAAGCGTCGGACTCACTAAAATTTAATTTTTCTTAAAGACTATCTACAGTGTGAAGATTGTAAAAAAAACTTGAAGTGAAGTGTGTAAAAAAATTGTTAAAATAAATCGTCCTTTTGTATCTTGTTTTAATTATATAAGCGATCAATTGCCTGAGGTGACAAACTAGGTCTAACATGGCGTGGTAATTACGCATGCAGTATTTGATACACTATTTCCAATACAATGGTTTTAAAATTGTGATTATATATCACTATGTTTTCATAACAAATTACAAAGGAAATTAACAGTAACTTTGATCTAGTTTTGATAGGGGAAAGCCGAGAAAATTAAGAGGTAAAGTTGTACAATGGTCAATGTCTGTTGTGACGCTATACATATGATGTGAAGTTTGACGAGTGTAAATTTTGACGAGAAAAGTAAAATCGTCAATTTAGTCAAAATTAGCACATCGTCAAAATTTCCACGTTTACAGTATATGTATGTTTAATACTTAATTTTATCAGTTCCAGATAAAATAGATGTTCATTTTCTTGTTAAAGCATAAATAAACAAGATTAATGTAAATTCAGTCCTTTTTGTGACTATCCAATATGAAATATTTTTTATATATCTGTACAAGTATTTAAACCAAAACCATCTCGGCGTCATAGTGTGATAATTATTTACTATAAGCTAAAGTGCATGCAAATTATTTACATTTATTTAGCATATTCTGTGGGATAATATAATAAATAGCATCAACTCTTTAGGTGTATGATACCATGGAATAGTCTTGACATTACATTCAATCAATGACATTATCGTCTCCGTCTACGTTTTCTGGACGCTGGTTCACTGAGTCTCTTCCTCTTCCTGTTCTCAAAGTCTCCCAAAATCTTCCTACAGAACAAAAAGCTTATCTATATATATGTCTATAGTGTAGTTATTAATCTTAATGATACAGTAATTTACTACAGGTAAGCAAACTTTATACTACTGTAAATTCCTTATTTTTCGCGAGTGCTTTTTTCCGCGAACTGGCTCTTTAACGTCAAAACGCGAGAATTATAATTCGCGAATGGACGGTTGATCAACAGAATTTACATAGATTTTAGCACCATAAAAATAAAAAGAGGCCCATGGGCCTTATAGGTCACCTGAGCATTATGCAACAACTTTCCTGTGATTGAATTTGATTCATGTTTTAAGCCAGATGCTATGGCATTCACAATTTTGAAAGAGGCACCATTGATCATCATAACAATATACCTAGCAGTTGCTTAGTTTGTTTACTTAATACCCATATGCAGGGTAGGGGAACAAAAAATGCATTTCAACTAATCAGTAATATTCAGCAATAATCAGTAGTGCCCCTATCACACATGAACCCCTGACCCTTAGGCCTTGATATTTGATTAATACCAAGGAGCAGATTTCAAACCATTCATTCATTTTCAGTATATAAGTACAGCCCCCCTCTATGGTACCCCTGACCCTGGGGCCTTGAAATTCACAGTTCTGGAAGATTAGGGCCCTTGTCCATCATAACTATATAGGTAGTTCATCTGCTTAATACCCTGGAGCAGAGAAGAAAATTTTCAAAGATTTAATGTATGTTCACTATATAATCTATAGAGCCCCGCCCTAACACCAGAACCCCTAAAATTCACAATTTTGGAAGAGGCATTCTTGCTCATCATAACTATGCACTTAGTTTATTTAGTACCCAGGAGCAGAGAAGAAGATTTTCAAAGAATTCATGTATTTTCACTATATAATCTATAGAGCTCCGCCCTAGTTTACTCAGGTGACCTAAAAATAAATAATATTTTTTCACGAACGGTGCTTCTCGCGAAATTACGTGGAAATTAATTCCTCACGTATAATTAGGAATCTACAGTATGTAAAGACATTTGTGTGCCAAAGCTAGACACCAGATTCCAGCTTTTCATTTTCTTAACTTTTAACAGTACTATAAAAGAACACTTTGAAACTGTACATCTGCTTATATCTGCCACTGCCATCAGTGGTTCAAGCAGTTTTCTGTGATTTATATCAGTCATCATGACCATCCAAAATGTAAGGCACACACTGAATGAAGACACCTGGTACCAGGAACAATATTTAATCTTACCTTCTACTTGATGACCTTGAGCTTCTTCTTTCTTCTTGAATATCCTGTTTAAAAAAAATTAAAAAATACCTTAAAATACCTTGATTCTCTTTTAAAACACTGCCTGGAGATGAAGAATCTCAGATGAGGCATCTGCAATATAATTACACAAGAACTGTAACTTTATAATAAATATGAAACCTAGCAAACCTTGTCAACTTTGATGGGGGAGAATACAGCCGACAGATCACTACAGTAAGATTTATGGCTTTGGTTGGACATGGAAGAGAAATGGCGAGCTCTAGCCTTAGACACACCCTCTCCTCCACTTAATGCTGGCCACAGGGTGGAGAAACTCTCCACGTCATATTCCTTCACTGGAGTCTCATCCACTTGTACACTTTCATCTTAAAAGAGCATTTTCTATTATTAAGTAAAGTTCTATGTATATGCATCCATTTTATATGAAATTTAAACTTTTTCATATTCTGAACAGTGTCAAACAAATTGCTTAAAAGTAAAGAAAATCATAGTATAACATGTAAGTCAAGACAAAGATATCAATGTGAATTATCTATCTGATAAAACTTTCCTACAAACAGCTACAAACAAAATGTAAAACCATACCCTCCTCTTGGTCTTCTATGACTTTTTCTCCCTCTTGGCAGTCCTGCTCCCCAGAAAGTAAAGATCCAGATTTTCCATTAGGAGACTTAGAAATCCCCAGATCTGTTCCATCCCTTTTGTTGTGGTCTACATTATCACAATGTCCAATCACCTCCTTTGAAGAATTCTTTGTGACCTTTGTATGACTCTTCTTTGACTTACTCCTCTGTTTCTTTCCACCTTTTTCCTTGCTTTCCTCATCCACTTTATCATCGCGCGAGAGAACTTCCACACCTCTGTCCTCCTCACTTTCCTCATCCATATTGTCGTCACACGAGATAATTTCCACACCTCCGTCCTCCTCTGATGAGCTACGAGTTCCATTGATCTCTGGGATCCTTATAGGGCTTCCGAGGAACTGTCTCTGTATCTTCTCTCTCTTCCCATCATCCTCTTCTTCCTCTGTCCAATCTAATTTCTCCAAGTCGACAGGGACATTAATGATCAAATCTGCAACGGGGCTGGTTCTATGTACTGATGCAATACAAACAAATTTACCTTCACCCTTACTCGCTTCCTTTACCAGTTTGTTTGATGAGGATGATGTAGTCTTGTATTTCCTTACTTCTGTACTACTTTTCTTAGCACCCATCGCAACATTTGCTGACATATCTTCATTTTCAAATACAGCAGCTGAATTTTTTCTTTTATTCCTCTCAATGTTCAGCTCTTCATTTAGTCCCAGTTCCACATCACTTGTGTCAGAAGTTTCTTCCACTTCACCTTCATAAGAAGTTTTCTTGCTTTCTGATTGTTCAGAATGTGAATAAAGCTTATTGTAGTTTCTTTTGCTTCTCCTTTGGCTACTCTGTCTATCATATTTATTGTAACCAGCTTGGTTTTTGTTAGTTTTATCTACATTTGTCAGCTCGCAGACAGAATCACTGGTCTCCTCTCCTACAAGATACTTCCCTCTGCTTTTAGTTTTGACTGAAGCCTCTTGATCATGAGTTTGCTGATTTTGGGATACACAAGTTTCAGAATTTAAAGGCGTTTTGTTGGCATCTGCTCTCTTTCTGGTCCTCAGTGATTTCCTACGTCCACTATCAATGTCCATTTTATCATCTGTCAATACTTTTTCCATGCCACTTTCTGAAGTTTTTTCTTGAGTACTTCTGCTTCGTGTGCTTCTCCGCTCAAGGAACAATGGTCTGTCATTTTCACTTTCAGTATCACTTTCCAAAGAAACTATTTCCACATCACATGCTTTTGACGTCTCCAGCTTATTCACTTCACTTACTTTAGTTCCTCCTTTGTTTCTAGTTGATCTTCTCTGACCTTTACTTTCACTTTCACTTTGTGATGAGATTACATTTGCATCATCCACATCCATTTCTGAAATCCTTTCATCAGTGCCTTTGTTTCTCCTGGTCCTACTCGAAGTCTTCCTTGAGTCATCCTCAGATATCCTTGGGCCCCCCTCAAATGTCCTTGAGTCTTCTTCAAATAACCTTGAGTCCCCCTCAGACTCACTTTGAGTTAACTCCGTCCCCGTTTCACCATGCTCAGTGTCAGATGCTTCACTTTCTTCACTCTTCTCTTTAATGTCTAGGGACTTTTTCCTATCAGCCTTCTGTTCTTTCATTCTTCGTCTGGTCTCCTCTATCAAGTTGGAGAAATGTGACTTGTGCTTTTTCACTGTAGTTAAAATATCATAAACATTTATTTTATTACATCTAAATGAATCATTCAGTTAATACATGTACATTCTATGCTCAAATTAAGATATTGTTTTCAATATATTGCTATGTCACTCACAGTAAACCTTCTGAGCTTTCTCAATGGTGGCAGGTGAGCTGTTTTTCTCAATGCCAAGTCTCTAGAACAAAAAAAAACAAGAGGCCCATGGGCCACATCGCTCACCTGAGAAGCTTTGACCATTCTGTTCTTTACCAGATTTCCCCCTTGTTATACATAATGCATCCCCACCCTACCCCACTGATCATAATTATGAACATTTTGAAATCTACACTACACCATGATCCTTCCATGGGCACATATGTTTCAGCTTTTTTGGCCCAGTGGTTCCTGAGAAGAAGATTTTCAAAGATTTTTCCTATATATTTCTATATAAAACTTTGATTCCCTATAATGGCCCCGCCCTTCCCCCGGGGGTCATGATTCCTACAATTTAGAATTTACACTACACCAAAATGCTTCCACATAAGCTTCACTTTTTCCGGCCCAGTGGTTCTTGAGAAGAAGATTTTCAAAGATTTTTCCTATATATTTCTATGTAAAACTTTGATTCCCCTTTGTGGCCCCGCCCTTCCCCTGGGGGTCATGATTTGAACAATTTAGATTCTACATTATACCAGAATGCTTCCACATAAGTTTCAGCTTTTCTGGCCCAGTGGTTCTTGAGAAGAAGATTTTCAAAGATTTTTCCTGTATATTTCTATATAAAACTTTGATTTTGTGGCCCCACCCTTCCCCCGTAGGTCATATATACATTACCCCAGAATGCTTCCACGTAAAGCTTTTCTGGCCCAGTGGTTCTTGAGAAGAAGATTTTCAAAGATTTTTCCTATATATTTCTATATAAAACTTTGATTCCCCATTGTGACCCCGCCCTTCCCCCGGGGGTCATGATTTGAACAATTTAGAATCTACACTACACCAGGATGCTTCCACATAAGTTTCAGCTTTTCTGGCCCAGTGGTTCTTGAGAAGAAGATTTTCAAAGATTTTTCCTATATATTTCTATGTAAAACTTTGATTCCCCTTTGTGGCCCCGCCCTTCTCCCGGGGGTCATGATTTGAACAATTTAGAATCTAATCTATCTTTAGAAAATACCCCAGGATGCTTCCACATAAGTTTCAGCTTCACTGGCCCAGTGGTTCTTGAGGAGAAGATTTTCATAGATTTTTCCTATATATTTCTATATAAAACTTTGATTCCCCGTTGTGGCCCCGCCCTTCTCCCGGGGGTCATGATTTGAACAATTTAGAACCTACACTACCCCAGGATGCTTCCACATAAGTTTCAGCTTTACTGGCCCAGTGGTTCTTGAGAAGAAGATTTTTTAATGACCCAACCCTATTTTTGTCTTTTCTTGATTATCTCCCCTTGCGAGGGGATATGTCCCTTCATTTTAACAATTTAAATTCCCTTCACCCAAGGATGCTTTGTACCAAGTTTGGTCAAAATTGGCCCAGTGGTTCTTGAGAAGAAGTCGAAAATGTGAAAAGTTTACAGACGGACAGACAGACGGACGGACAGACAGCTAGACGGACGGACGGACGGACGACGGACAAAATGTGATCAGAAAAGCTCTCTTGAGCCTTCGGCTCAGGTGAGCTAATAACATTGCACTACTATAAGTGCACAAGAACATACATGTTAAATATCTTTTGTGTTTCAAGTTGGTTGCATGATAGTATAGATTTGCATTATATTGTATATTGAAACAGGCAATCATTTCAGACTTAATTTTAAGAAAATGCCAAAAAACTACTGTAGAAGTACTTTTTTCCATGTGGTATTAATTTACGCTATGTACGCAGTTACAAATTCTCCGCGGAAATTTGTCCAAGCATAGTTAATATAAATGTATGGCATATAGTGACATTTTAAGAAATCCGCTTAATTTTCTACCTGCGGATTAAACAGAAATTGAGATTCCGCGGAATTATGACCACGTGGAAAAAAGTACGTCTACAATATCCTCACATTATCGTCCCTCTTGTTCCTGTGTCTGATGCCTTCCATCTTCTCTACCTCCTTGATGATATCCTGAACTATTTAAAACAAAAAATCCTCATAGAAATATTTGTATTAATGAAGTTAGAAATTATGTGTCTTTTATCCTGCAACCACCCCTTTTCAACGACCTAATAAAGGCAACCTGATAAACCATAGCTATATTCTGTAGATTCCTAATTATAGCGTGTAATTAATAATCACATAATTTTGCGAGAAGCACCACCTGCCAAATAAAACTAGAACTGTCCAAACGGGACAAAATACCCCCCGCTGGGTTTTTCAGAAGCAAGTTTTTCCTTATAAAGATATGTATTAAACATGAATTATGAAATTTTTCTTCCAGTGACCTTGAACTTCCCCAAATGACCTTGGGTCAAGGTCATGACACACTCTTGGATCATGGGCAATCTTTGTGTGAAATGAGAACCTACCAAGTTTATCCATAAGAAAGATATGGACAGGACACGAATTATGAAATTTTTCTTCCAGTGACCTTGAACTTTCCCAAATGACCTTGGGTCAAGGTCATGACACACCCTTGGGCCATGGGCAATCTTTGAGTGAAATGAGAGCCTACCAAGTTTATCCATAAGAAAGATATGGACCAGACACGAATTATGAAATTTTTCTTCCATTGACCTTGAACTTCCCCAAATGACATTGGGTCAAGGTCATGACACACCCTTGGGCCATGGGCATTCTTTGTATGAAATGAGAGCCTACCAAATTTATTCATAAGATATGGATATGGACAGGACACAAATTATGAAATTTTTCTTCCAGTAACCTTGAACTTCCCCAAATGACATTAGGTCAAGGTCACGACCCATCCTTGGGCCATGGGCAATCTTTGTGTGAAATGTGTGACCTTGGGTCAAGGTCATGACACACCCTTGGGTCATGGGCAATCTTTGTGTGAAATGAGAGCCTACCAAGTTTATCCATAAGAAAGATATGGACCGGACACGAATTATGAAATTTTTCTTCCAGGGACCTTGAAGTTCCCCAAATGACCTTGGGTTAAGGTCATGACACACCCTTAGGTCATGGGCAATCTTTGTGTGGAGTAGTTGATTCTAATGTCCCTCTGTAAGAAAGATATGGACCGGACACGATTGCACAGACAGACGGACGGATGGACAGATGGACGGACAGACAGCTAGACAGACAGACGGACAAGGTGATTCCTATATACCCCCCCAAACTTCGTTTGCGGGGGGTAGAATTACTCGCTTTCATTCTTAAAGTGCTGAAATTTATGTAAAATCTCTTGATCAACCGTCCATTCATGAATTATTAGTCTCGCGATTGGACATTGAAGAGCCAATTCGTGATATTAAGTACTCGCGAAAAATAAGGAATCTACAGTACAGTTAATGCCCTAATAAAACCTTGTGTAATTATTCCAAAGTTCTAAAAGCATTGTGACATCATAAATATGTATAATTATTGTCATGTTAAGGCCATGGTGTCCTAGTTTTAACTGCAGAGATGTGCCAAAAGAAGGTTGAAAATGGCTCATTTTGGAGGTCAAATTTAAAATTCATGTTGCAGGATAAACAAAACTATGTGGTAACTGCCTTGAAATATAAGAGATATTTGGGCTTGGCAAGCTTCGCCCTTTATCACGTTTTCTTACCCTCACCCAAATATCACTTATATTTCAAGGTAGTGACCAAGTATCATGTACTGTAAACCAATTATTATACGCGTCATTTTTTATTCGCGACTGACCGTTAGAGAACTAATCCGCGACGATTTATTTCCGCGAACAAGTGGTCACATTTTTTTATTTCCACGAGTATTTTTGAATCAAATTAAAATTTTATATCCGCCCATAAACTAGGTAAAATGGTAGCGTGAGGTCTGCTTATGCATTATTTAAGATATTCTGTGCATTGCGTCCATTTAAAATCTTATATTTCCATTTCTAATTATTTTCTCTGTGATAACTCTTTGAAAGTTAGGGGTACTTTATTTCTTGATAATTCTGCCGGAATGTAAATTAGGGAGGTCGATAGGTCGGGGGCTAAGGAGGCCTAATACGCATGCAATTCTCGTGCGCATCTGTCTCTGTGTCTGACGCTAAGGAAGCCAAATATGCATGTAAATCCCGTGCGGCTGCCTTTGTGTTTGACGTCGGTTGGCGAGGACTAATGAAATTGGCATGGAAGTCATCATGTGATTTAAATCTATTTATCTACATTTTTAAAGTCTAAATCTACAATTTTATTTCACAATGAAATGGAAATATAAGGAATCACTGTCTAGTTAGGAGGGTATGTCAGGGACATCAACAATAGTGGGAAACATGGGATAATTTAAGCATAACGGGCTTCGCCCGTTATGAAATTATGCAAATTATCCCATGTTTCCCACTATTGTTGATGCCCTGACATACCCTTAACTAGACAGTGATTCCTTAAATATCCGCCCCTAAAGTGCATGGGTAAAATGTTTACCATGAGTATACTTCATACGCATTTTCACAACGCTCAAACGAAAATCGGAAAAAAATCTAGGAGATTAAAATTGATTTAAAACTCTCAATTGTAAAAGTGCCTCGTACTAATTGGGTAATCGACGCTTTCTAAAATCTACATAGCCAAGGGGCAATTATTATAAATGGTTTGGACAGAGCAGGACTGGGTCATAATTAGCCGTAATTAACCAGGCTATCTCTGACTCGTCTGTAACAATAAATGAACACAAGCTGAAATGATTATTGACATTTTAATCATTTTAAAACTAATAGTTTTAGATTAATTTTGCCTTTCGTTTTTATTTTTTCTGAACTGCTTCTTGTACATGTTGTACACTAACAGTAAAGTTTTTTCCGTGATTACTTGTTGAACCGTCGGGATCGGTATTGAAAAAAGGGCAAATGGTTCGCGACGATAAATATCCGCGAGCAGAGGTTACTCGCGGAACTCGCGGATAATTATCGCACGCGTATAATACTTGGTTTACAGTATTTATCATTGCATTAGGCATATTAATGACGACCTTATTTTTTCTAAAAATCACCTCTATATTTTGATTATTGCTATAGACAAATCACTGCTTTCTGTATAGCAATTCAAATTCAAAGTTCCTCTTTTGTCGTAAAAGTATTAAATATTTGTATTTCCTTATCTTGCCCAACCTGATCGAGGTTTTAATGAATCACATTCTGAATTATACAGCATCACAAAATCATGGTGTCTTCTGATCAAAGCCTAAAAAATAAGAACAGAAAATTATTTTTACCAGAATAATTCTTTTTTGTAGAGTAGTAACACAGTCTTCTTGAACTTTCGAATGTAGATACAAATACTTGTATTTGCTATGCAAAATTACAGTGTAAATATTGTGCACAAGGGACGTGCCTTGTATATGTTATAGTTTTAATTTACAAAGTTCAGTGTGCGAGATCTTCCACCAATTTTTGAAGGCAGTTGCTGTTACTTTTTATAAACTCAACATACTTTTTTATCTCCTGCTGTAGAGAGTCCCACTTCCTTCATCTTTTTCTTGATGTCCCTCTCTGACATCAGATTGTACACTAACTTGGCCATTGGTTTCCTTTTTGGTGTTTGCCTACAGTCATACAATACAAAAAAATTTGATTAACTTGTCACTTAACATGTACGTTTAAAATGGGGAAAAAAATCTATCAATCTTAAACTTAACAGTGTCAAAAAATGAAAAATTTAAAGTAGCTCCTATTTTGCAAGGCTAAGTAATAAATCAAGGAGCAAACTAAAGGACGTACAAAACTATTAACACTTCCATTTTTATTTTTTTATGAAAAACATACTTCCTTAGTGCGGACTTTTTCTCCTCTCCTCCAAGACAAATGTCTAGATGGTCATTCATGGCAGATTCTTTTAAAGAAATTCCACAAACAGGGCAAGGAACTGAAATCAATGAAAAAAAATCAAATGCATGTATGAATGAAATCAGACTAGCCAATTAAATCAATGGTTCAAGGAAAAACTGAAATCTGATTAACCAATCAAATTGATAAACCAAGGGACAAAGTGAAACCAGTTTTGAAAATCTTATCAATTATCAAAAGTCAATACATAACTCTGCATTAATTCAGTCTGATTGAAAACTTGTCTGATATCATTTAATAAATTAAGCTTTGAAAAGAGATGACAGACTTCTACCATTTTTTTTTAATGTAATGGTTATTTTTAATATCAAGTGTGCATGCAGGGATAGCATGTTTTTTTTCTTCTTAAATTTAATATATTTTTATTTACCAATGGCAATGATAAAGTAAATAAGAATTTCATGTTCTGGAAGAAAATACCAGTATCCGATCCTTTACACATTAACATCACATTTCAAAAAATATGTATATCATGTACTTTACAGGCATGTAAATTTTAAATATCAGTGCAGGGGGGGGGGGGGGGATATTGAAAAAGTGGTAGTACTTCTTCTATATAAAAAAACTTGAAGCCAGTTTTAGCTACAGCTGTACCTTTAAAGCAAATTAACTCTGAGAAATAAATTTCAGATTGACACTTCAACCTACCCATTTTTCTTGGTGAAGGTGAAAACATGCTTAAATTAGCTGGGCTCCTTGTCTCGGGAGTGGAGAGTCCCCCCGCCTCCTTTAGACCACAGAGTTGTGTACCAGCCTTGGCTTTAGGTGTACAAAATCCTTGATCCACCTCAGTTATGTTCTCCTTATTCTCATTAGATTTTGGATCCACCAAATCTTTTTCACTTTCCTCTCCATCTTCTGATATGAGGTCAATGACATCTCTGTCTTTTGAAGCAATATTATTTTTTGAAATTGGAAGGAAACTTTGAGTCTTTGTTTCTTGCAATGTTTTCTGTGGGAAAAATTTCATAATTCTTTTTCATTGCTATGTTCACAATTTTCTATTTCAAATAGTAATCGTTTAAATAATACTTGTAAATTGTTAAAAACAAAAAAGAACATTTGTTTTTTATTTTGTTATATTGTAGTAATTTAAAGATATACAGATGTGTGCAAAAAGTGAAGGTAATTTTATTTTTTCTCTATATATATTTCATTGAAAACAACATTTTTAAAAATCATTTGAAAAAAGTCAATTTTGTTTCCAATTTAATGATTTAATTATTTCAGTACTTAAACCAGAAAATATGTAGCTGTCTTTCTTTAAAAGATCACTTACATATTTAGTTTTTACTAAAAGATAGTTCATCAATTAACACAAGTTCTAAAATTCAAGATCATATATGTGACTTAAAAATTCATGTTGCAGTTAAATTACAATATTTTTAAAATATCAATGCTGATCAGATAAAAACTATTGCTTTTATCAAGTACAACAATTTCTTGGATTATCAAGAAATTTCTGATAAAATTTGTAAAGAAATGTTGTCATACCAGTGATTTTACAAAATATTGTTTTCAATGAAATACCCTAAAATCTTGAAAATAAGCTGCAGCTTATTTTAAGTTTTGGTAAGAAAGTCACACATTTTCAAGACCGGCTTATTTTCAAATTGCGGCTTATTATCAATGCAAAAAACTGGTAAGAGAAGAGAGCACAATCAAAGTTTATTTTCAAATTAATCATTGAATAAAGTGTAATCGATAGAAAAAAAACTACTTTTTCGATCTAAAATTAAAAAGTCATGAATATAATAAAATAAAATAATTACAATAATACTTTGTTCAGTATCTTGCGTGTAGAAAAATAATGTAAAAGTGGAAAGTTTCAGGAGGACGAATGACTTTAGCTTGTCAAAGTTTTCTCTCGTCAATTTTGTATTCATTGGCATTTCCCGGTGTACTTTCTTTAGGTCTAAAGGTGTAATCAATCGTGTACTTTATATTTTGTGTGAGAATGCCGATCCCGAAAAGTTAATTTCATTGTATACAGCATATAAATTTACATGAAACATAAACTTGTTTTTAAAAAGTAAAAATAATATATAACATATCCACTTGCAATTGAATCACTTGATAAATTAATCAAACAAACACATATTTAAACAACTCAATTATACGGTACATTGAAATGTAATTACTACCAAGCGCTGCCGATCAGCAGGTTTCTTGCCTCGGGCAGTATTACCTGACAGTTAAATGCTTTACAAACATCCTTTTATCCATTTAATTATTTAATTATAACAACTTTAAACACATCGTTAGCTTGTATAGGTCTAGATGAGATAATTATTGTTCTGACAATTTCATAAAAAAAATTCACAATGTTAGCTGGTTCCGCGATGTAATTTTTTTAGCCAGCGTAACATGATTACTGGTAAAATAACTTAACTTTATAAACAACCCTTTATTATTAATTTTACATACGTTCATTAGTAGCCACAGACTACAGACTTCGTACTATGACATCATCACTCGTACTCGTTCGTACTTATTTTGCACAGTAAAAAAATCGTCAAAGTTTTCACTCGTCAAATTTTTAAGACGAGGAAATCATCAAACATTTAACATCTTTCCTAAATGGCATTGTCATGACCGGCTTTATTTCAAAACTGGCTTATTTTCGAGTAATTTTTAATGCAAGAAATAGGTGGCTTATTTTCAAGATTTTAGGGTATATAGAGAAAAAGTAAAAATTATCTTCACTTTTGGCACACATCTGTACATATACTGACCAAAGTACTGCCCCATGAAGTATTACAATAAATATATAACATAATACTAATACATGTATATACAATGTATTTCAATATTAATGAAATAAAATAAATCTTTGTTAACATGGTTTAGGCCTAAACTCAAATGGTTACCTTGTTCAAATTCCAGTGGCTACCACCCTTTTCAGTTGAATGTTTTGTTGTTATTTCAAGTAAATGGGATCTAAAAGAAATTTTAAAATTCATTTTTTTAAAAAAACAGAAAATGATTCCCAGGGTAAATACTTCTAATGTAATGTTTTAATTAATACCACTGTTATACAGCGAGATTTGTTCTAATCTGACACCTTTGCAGTCGGTTTCACTGTGAATTCTAGCTGCCCTCTATTTTAAAAATTTACTCATTTATTTTTTATCTTTTTTACTGTTGTTTTATGAATGACATTTTGAATATAGCTTTTCCAAAATACTTATGTTTTAAAACACAAATAGTATGAAAATATAAGACACATCGCATGGATATAAAAGACAAAGCATTTATTTAATGACATATATTTACCTGATGGATTTAAATTGTAATATCACATCATCTATCAGCCTGTTGTTTCTTAAATTATTCTCACAAGCGCCCTTAAGATATATTGAAATAAAAATTAAAAATCATTTTCAGTTTATACATTTAATATGGAATTATGGATATATATTGTGATAAGACCCAAAATAAATTCACAACCCGGGCACCAAAAAGTACACTTTTTACTTTACATGCACAAAATTGTCAAAAGAACAATGCAGTTCAATTACATGAAAGTTTCACAGTAGTAAGGATATGTATTTCGTAGTATACACATAATGTGTAAACCATTTTAGGTAGGCTGTCTTTCATAATGAATTCAGAAATTTAATTATTAGATGGAAAATTAAAAAAAACAAGAGGCCCACGGGCCTTATAGGTCACCTGAGCATTATGCAACAACTTTCCAGTTATTGAATTTGATTCATGTTTTAAGCCAGATGCTATATGGCATTCACAATTTTGAAAGAGGCACCATTGATACACTTAGCAGTTGCTTAGTTGGTTACTTAGTACCCATACCCAGGGTAGGGGAACAATATTGCATTCCAACTAATCAGTAATATTCAGCAATAATTCAATAATCAGTAGTGCCCCTAACACTGTGACATAAACCCCTGACCCTAGGTCCACACATTGCACAAATTTTAAAAAGGCACCCTTAAAATTGCCTATCAAAAAATAAATAAATGTTTTATAAATATAAATGAGCAGATTTCAAACAATTATTCATTTTCAGTATATAAGTAGAGCCTTTTTTTAAAACCCTGGGGCCTTGAATTCACAATTTTTCTAAAAAAAAATTAGGGCCCTTGCTCATCATAACTATTTAAAAAAAGGTAGTTCATCTGTTTCATACCCAGAGACAGAGAAGAAAATTTTCAAAGATTTAATGTATTTTACTATATAAAAAATAAAGATTTTTTTTTAACATAAGCCCCTTACCCTGGGGCCATAAAATTCATAATTTTAGAAGAGGCATTTTTGCTCATCATAACTATGTAATTAGTTGGTTTATTTAATAGTGTGACACAGATAAACAAATTAAACATTATGAGACAATTTTATTATATAAACACAAGCACCAGTATGGTGTAACACAAGATCTTTTTTTGTTACTTTCATAAAATCCAATTTTTGATGGATAGAAATAAATAATATATCATCACAATTCCATTCATTATTTTTATTTAAAATGAATAGAATACAGGTAGAAAAAGATTTTCAAAGAATTGCTGTAAAACAAATTAACTATATAAACAATCATTGGTAATTGCAAGTGGGAAAACACCAGAATTTATAAAACATGGGAATAAAATATCACGGTATAATATTTTGGTATGAGACACCTTGCTCATCATAAATATGCACTTAGAGTTTATTTGATACCTACAAAACAGAGAAGAGGATATTATACAAAATATTTACAATTAATTAATTAAGCATGCGTGAGACAAAGAAAAAAAGAAACTTTCATTTTGAACAAAAGTAATTGAAATGTAATTGAAAAGTAATTGAAAATACATGACCTTTTTTGAAATGTATTTAAATACATTCAATTACTTGTAATTGAAGGCAGAGAATACAAATTACTTCCAATTACTTTGAAAAATGTAATTAATTACACTTAATTACAATTACTTTATTCAATTACCCCATCCCTGCAGATGGCAATTCAAAACAAACAATTTTTTAAGGATGGCCTAGCTGCCCTCTATTTTAAAAATTTACTCAATTATTTTTAATCTTTTTTACTGTTGTTTTATGAATGACATTTTGAATATAGATTTTCAAAGAAATAATGCATTTTAAAACACAAATATATAAATATTTAGCCACACCCTATGGATTTAAAAAACAAAGCATTTATTTAATGACAGTATATTTACCTGATGGATTTAAATTGTATTACAATCATGCAAACAGTTTGACTGCTTGATGTCCAGGAGATATATTGAAATAAAAATTAAAAATCATTTTCATATACATTTTATGGTTTTGGCCCCATACATATTGTGATAAGACCCAAAATAAATTCACAAATTTTAAGAATACCAATTTAAAAAATAACTTTTTGCTTTGTGCCAAATTGTCAAAAGAACAATGCAGTTCAATTACATGAAAGTTTCACAGAAGTAAGGAAAATGTTCAAATGTATAACACATGTGTAAGCCACGAGGACGGCTGTGTTTCATAATGAATTCAGAAATTTAATTATTAGATGGAAAATTAAAAAAAAAAATAAAAAAATTTCAGTCTAATGGCTAAGGTAGATCATTATTTTGGATAAAATAATGCGAGAAAAATAATCATTCATTAATACATATTCATGTAAGATAGTGAAATTCCACCTTATGGCCAAGATTCATGGTCTACGACTTGGCAAAGCCTCTTCCTAGATTGTGAATCTTGTCCCCTCAGTGGAATTTCACTATCCCACTTTCGTAGAAATGAATGATTCTATTATTCTCCTTAAGCCAAGGGAAACAACTGCTATGCTGACATACCCATTCATTGTAACACAAATTGACATACACAATTACACATATGCATGTATCAACAATATTGTACTTACACTATTACAGATCGGACACTTGTTTGTGTGAGATAAATGTTGTCTAATGCAGAAAGAACAGACTGTAAAAAGACAATAAATGGTTAATAATCCATCAATTAGTCAGAATTTTTAGTATTTAATTCACAGTTTAATATATGCTCAAAATAATTACGATGTAGTAGTGCAGAAAAATACCATTCTTAAATAATTTAATATTATTGATGAAAGTTTTATTTCTGGAAATATGTTTTTGTGGAGTTTTGCTTCATAGACAGAACTTTTCTCCATTGAGAAGTTTGTGGCTCATATTATTTTAATACTTGATCCCCCTCGGTATTTAAATGAGCCATCAAATTATCAACTGAGAAAAATGCAGAACTTTTCATTCAATATGTGCTTATAAGCATCTGAGTTAAACTGATAAACATTATTAAGTCTGGTTTTCTTGTCTTAAAATATTTCACTGTCTTATTATTCTTACATGTGTGTGAACACTCAGGCAGAATCATTGCAGTGTGTATAAAATCATAACAGATTGGACACCTCAGGAGGCTGTCTATCTCCTGCAAGAAAAATATGAATTTTAAGGTTAAGTATGATAACAACTAAGGACTTACACTGTATATGCCAACTAAATATATAACATCAAGCTAAATTAAATATCGAATAGAATAGAATTTATTACCAAATCAGGGCCCATTGGGCATAAACATATATAACAAGAGGCCCACGGGCCTTATAGGTCACCTGAGTATCATGTAACAACTTTCCAGCGATTGTATTTGGTTCGTGTTTTAAGCCAAAAGCCATGAAATTCACAAATTTTGAAAGAGGCACCATTGCTTATCAAAGGGCAGATTTCAAAGAATTAATTTATTTTTAGTCAAAGTACCCCCATGGTACCCCTGACCAGTGGCCCTGAATTTATCGATTTTGAAAGAGGCCCCTCCCTTCATTAGAAGGCCAGCATTTTTTTTATCTTTAGGTTTAGTTATGAACATAAGAATAAAAAAGTCCCGAAGGAGAAGGAAATAAAAAAAAATTTTTGATAAATCAATTATAACAATTTGTACATTCTTTTTTTATGCTATTCTAATAGGCTCCTTACCACTGGACACATAATGCTTACAAATAGGAAAGTAGAACATTTAATTGCTTATTTCATCATCCGCCAGTTTGGGCCAGTTATATAAATTTTGTGAAACTTGGTCAAAATATATTTTAAAAAATCAATTCTTTAAAAGTCTTTCAATATATCTTCATTTTTTTTAATATGTGTTAGGTGAATGTGTAGACATTGTTCTAAAATTTACTTGATGCCTAAAATTATAATTCCTATCATAAAACAGACAGGGAGTATTGGGGAGTAGGGTGAATATTTTTTCAATTAAGTGTAAAATAATTTCTCTGGCTGATACAAATGATACTACATGCCTGTATATATTTGTATATTCTTGCCTTTTAATAGTTAATTTTTTTTATTTCTTCAGGTTATTGTTCATTTCTTCCTCAAATGGACTTAACTTCTCCCATAGTTTTATTCATTACATCTGATGCATAAGCAACCCTTATCTGAAGAATGATGCTTAGACTGTAAGCTATAACAGAGACCTAAACAATGTCGCTGGCAATATGCAATAGCTACCACGTACGGGCAGTTTAAAACCTGGGGGAGGAAAATAATTTACAGACAGATATAGATACTTTTGAAACGAATACATAATTATCTCACCAGCAAGTCATTGTGCAACAAAGTCGTCAGCATTTTATTTGTCCTTTGAATGGGTGAAACGTTTTGAATGGCACTCGTATCGATGAATTTTACACTAAACCAAGAAAGCTTTATTTACCCGCCGTTTCATCTTAAAACCGGAAGTGCGAGTTCGTAAATTTGAAATCTCGATCCCGACTGAGACATATTTGACCATCGGGGTAAAAAATGTTTAATTTTTTTTCTGAAAATTCAAAACCTTGAGCGGAGGATTTGCACAACTGAAAATAAAATAAATCCTGGCCTTAAATATGTAATTAGATCATTAGCATATTAACAAGGAGCAAAGGATAAGATGTTCAAAGAATTCATGCAATTCACTATATAATCATTAGAGCCCCACCCTAAAACAAGAACCCCTGACCCTGGGGCCATAAAATTCACAATTTTGGTAGAGGCACTCTTGCTTATCATAACTATGTACTTAGTTAGTTTATTTAATACCCAGGAGCAGATAGGAAGATTTTCAAAGAAATAATGTATTTTCACTATATAATCAATAGAGCCCCACCCTAACACCAGAACCCCTGACCCTGGGGCCATAAAATTCACAATTTTGGTAGAGGCACTCTTGCTCATCATTACTATGTACTTTGTTGGTTTATTTAATACCCAGGAGCAGAGAAGAAGATTTTCAAAGAAATAATGCATTTTCACTACCTACTTATTTAGCCCCGCCCTAGCACTAGAACCCCTGACCCCAGGGCCATGAATTTCAAAATTTTGGTAGAGGACTCATTGCTGATTACAATCATGCAAACAGTTTGATTGCTTGATGTCCAGGAGTAAAGAAGAAGATTTTTAAAGATTGCATTAATTTTAGTGGTTTTGGCCCCACCCCTCAGGCCCCAGGGGGGCAGGGATCATGAAATTCACAATTTTTGTTCCCCTTCACCCATAGATGCTTTGTGCCAAATTTGGTTGAAATTGGTTAAGTAGTTGCAGAGAAGAAGCTGAAAATCTAAATATATAAACGAACGACGACGGACGAAAACAGAGAGCAATAGGTCACCTGAGTTTACTCAGGTGACCTAATAACATATAAACATAATAGAGTATGGAATCAGGACAACTCGCCCCCAAGACAAGTCGCCCCCAACACTTCTTAAGACAACTCGCCCCCAATTTAAGACAACTCGCCCCCACTCAAGACAACTCGCCCCCATTATTTTTTTCTTGTAAATTACAAGGAAAAAAAACAAGTGTTATTCAATAATGTATATTTTATATGCAAAATTAAATTATAGTCAATACTTACAGTTATCATAGCTATAGGTTATTTATTTCTTTCATCATGCATTTACATAATATTATTGCATAAAACACTGTGTTTGCATAAAAGATTTATCATAATATCCATGCTTTCTTTATTTATTCTTAGGAAATAAGGTTAATAAATGCTTTAGTTTATTTATTTTTTTTTTTTATTTGATTTTTCATATTTCCAAAATTGTTATTTATAAAAGATTTCTATTTTAACGAAGCATATTTTCTTCCATCGTCTCAAGCCACGGTCCGGAGTCCGCATATAGCTCTCTCCTACCCGTGGCTGCTTGATCACAAAAAGTGTCATAATCTTGAATATTTACCCCTCTCTATTGTGACGTCATATTCAGTAGTGGCAAGTTTTGTTTCCATCGCAATTGAAATCAACAACTGACGTCAACAGTATACAAGAAATATTTCCTTTACTGCATTTGGATATTGAAAGGTCGCAATAAAGTTCATCTTCCGATTATGCTTTACTCGCATTGGTCAAAATTTTAATGAGCTACGAAGAATTCTCTCCTCGTTCAACCACGGCCAGAATGGGAGAGGATCGTACATTTTAGCCGTGGTTTGCGACGATGATTTTCTTCAGTGTTCAAACATCTTAAGAGGCAGTCCACCGAAAAACCAGGCAATAGGTGGCACATGGCATGTCATGGATTTTAATTATTTTTTGCATGTAGACTTCTTAAAGCGTTTACACGTGACAACATCAAAAATTTTTTTAGTGGTCCTCTAGTCCTATATTTGGTAAATGCCTAATTTTAAGTGCAAAAAGGTCAACATTAGGGTATAGACCCTTTTCCCATGACATATTTTGCCTAGGAGTTATTCCCCTTAGCCGCCATCTTGTAGGGCAAAGTAGTGAATTTACCTCTTTGAGCAACCAATTTTAAACGCACATGCAAGAAATATATGGGGGGAAATGTTCACAATCTTATAATCATGAATTAATAGATGCTTTAACAAATGTATATTCATAAGAAAAATAGCATTATCCTTACCTCAGTAACCAGTATACCAAATTGAACTTGGTTGAATAATGAAGGGATCTGGGAATGTTGCCCTACAATATGGCAGCTAAGGGGAGTAACTCCTAGACAAAATGTGTCATAGGAAAAGGGTCTATAAAAAAAATACTACGTTTTTATTTTGTTTTATATGCAACAGATACTCAAAAGCTAGATGTGTCAATCAATATTATTTATAGCAAAGACTCTTATCTTTTATTTCATAATGACTAACAGGGTTTAAACTTAACGCTCGCCCACTCGCAAACTGCGAGTAAAAATTGGTGTGGGCCCATAAAATTTGTAAGTTGTTCGCCCAAGTGGCGAATAAAAATTCTGCAAGGGACCGAATTCATTCCCAGTCCCCTTACTGAAAAACAGACATTTTATGCAGGTTTTTGATTTAAAACTACAAAAAAATGAAATAAATCACAGCAGTGTGGTCCCAATGTTCGTAAATATTCTTCTTCATCTTTTCCATTTAAAGTACTACACGATTTGTGAAATTCCCTAAAACGATCGTCTTTTTTCCGGGTGTTGCTAAAACGCGGAACGGAAAACGGAACGGAACGGAAAACGGAAAATATTTGTCAAGCAAATAACAAAGATTGGATATAAATCAGATAAAAGAGCAATATTCTTGTTGTAAAAGTAATTTCTAATAAAAATTTATTGTAAACTATTATATATTTATGAGTCATCCACACATACAAAATGGTACTGAAATTCGACACCCCCCCCCCCCCCTCACACACACATGAAATTGGATTTTCGTGTTTGGGCAAAGGACATATCCCCCTTTTTTGCTTGTCAAATTTGTTGTATGTTGGAAATTTTTTACTGACCCCTGACCCCCACCCCCTCTTTCAATTTGTTTAATTCCAATGTCAATTTAATGTCTGTAAAGACAAAAATAACTAGTTTTGATATTCAGATTATGCACGCAGTGTCGTCGAATTCGCGAATGATGAAAGGGAAAGTGGCAGTTTCTGGTTCTGTGTAGGGAGTCTAGGGACCCACAGCCACATTAAAAATTAATTTATTAAACCTTATGTATTTTTTGGACACAAAAAGGGGGGGGGCAGACCTATCACATTTTTACGGGGTCATTCATAAACACCCTCCACCCCACCCCACCCCACCCCCCTAACATACACACATATGTACAGCAAACAAACAAAATTTAAATTTAAAGATTCTGCATTATATCTACCACATCATTAGTGAAAGTTTTCCAGCTTTGTCTATCCAGAAAACGACTCTATTTTGAATAAAATTTTAACAACCAGTGTGTATAAGAGATGTTTGTTCGAGCTTGCCGTAAAGATTTGCCCTAAAAGCAATCTTAATATATTTTTTTTTTACATTTTATTTCTCTCTCCATGGTTCAATAAGATATCAAATATTTGCCCCCCCCCCCCCCAGTCATAGCCTTTTTTCTAAGGAAATGTTCGTTCAAGTTCACATCCTCACACTTTTTGTGAATGTAATTCATGTAGTAAGTTAGTGTAAAAAAATAGTACTGAAAAATGTTGGAGTTGGAACTTATCCCCCTCCCGAATCAAACAATTGTTTTCTTTTTGTGTTTTAGCCCCCCCCGACCCGAATCAAACAATTATCTTCTTTTTGTGTTTTTGCTTGTCAAAAACTTTTCAAGTTCGTTTACCCCCCCCCCCCCCTTTTTTTTCAAATTCGATTCTAAGTGACTGCTATGTTAGCGATTTTCGTAAATAAGAGACTGAGCATGACAAAATCAACTTGTATTTAATAGTGGGGGATTGAATGTGTACAAGATATATCGTTTATGATAAAATTTGTGTATTTTAAGTGATTTAATCCAAAATAATATATTCCGTTTTCCGTTCCGTTCCGTTTTCCGTTCCGCGTTTTAGCAACACCCTCTTTTTTTCTAATCCGAATTTCCTCCAACCCTCTCTAAATGGTTGATACATGAGAGATATACAATTTTAATAACTCCCAACTACTAAGTCATATGAATACTAAGTGTTTTCACCTATTTCAGATATGTTGTAGTTAAGATATTTAACCTAGAAAATCTTATAGTGTCATTGTCAATTTATCAGTTGAAGACATGTACCAGGGCTACGTATTTATATACATGTATTACCAAGTAAAAAAAAAGATAGTAAAAATGTTTATTGAATACAATTTTATTTCCTTTGATTAAATATTTATATGACATCTGATTTTTATAAAGTAAGAACTCCAATTTTAATCAGATGAATTTATATATGTATTTCATTTGTATCTACTTTTTGTCCCAGGTATCTATGCTTTTTAAAAAAAATCACAGAGACTGGGGGCTAACAAATTTAGCAGTGGGCTCCTAAATTTGAAATGTCAGGAGCCCACATGGCTCGTGGAAATTTCAGTTAAGTTTAAACCCTGACTAACACTCCAAATTTTATTTCTTTAAAAGTATTAGACAAAATACAACATATGGTGAAGAGCAATTCTTCTATACTTCTACTTCTACTTCTACCGGCAAGCGGCCGCCATCAATAAGCTGATTATTCTGCCACTGTGTAGGGTGTGCGCGTTAAAAAAGGTGCAACTATACAAGTAGTGAGTTTAAAAACAGAGCAGAATAAATTAGGCAGCCAGGTGAGTCTTGAAGGATTCAAGGCTCACTGCGGACACTGTACTGGAGGGGAGGGCGTTCCAGTCTCTGATTGTCCTCGGGTAGAAGGAATCCCGTCTAATATTTGTTGAGCATTTTTGTTGCCTGAATGAGTTGCCATTATGGGCTCTGCTTGCTCTTCCTGTTGGTATTAGCTTATCACTA